>NC_052507.1:45605072-45710072 GCF_014356525.2 Nilaparvata lugens
ATGCTTCGTACAGTAGCTGCAACCTTGTTCAATAATCTTTTGCTCAATAATTCAGGCCCATTCCTGGCCAAGGTTGAAGTCACTTCCACTACATGGATCAATTTTGCTTGTAGATCTTTTTATAGTGATGAGTTTCTTCATTTATTGTGAACATTTGTGGGTTCCATTCCACCATTAAGGCTGATTCCAGGATAAACATTGCAGGCAGAGTCAAAATAAGGCCACAAAGGTTGAAATAGTGGCAACTATCTTGAATAATGAATCCTCAAGTTTCAAGTTTCATGAATTTATTTGCTCCCTATTCAGCAATGGATCGGATCTCTTCCAAGATTTAAACTATATATCGCAAAAAGTAAAATTTATGAATTGAGTTTTCCCTTGTGATGTGCTTCATTTAGTGAGACCGATGGTATCCAAATCGGAATAGCCTTCTTTGAAAAATGTTACCATAAAAAGTTTTGAAGAGCGTGATGCACAACCTTAAGTTATCATTCTTATCAAACATGCACCTGCCACTCCCACTAAACTGTTAACGTCTTGCTCAGGTGACTCCACTAAATATATTTATGAATACCGACTAGCTTAAACTAACTTATTGCCTAAGCACAAAGCAGGTTCAAAAACATCACATATTAGGTGTTCTTCGTCTACTTGGGCCTACGTTTATTTATTATAATTTTGTACCAATTTTCACTTAGATAAGACTAAAAACTACCATAATTTTATCTGTGATAGATTAACAATAACAATTTTAACATGTCTAGCTATTATGCTTATCAACACATAAAATATTTTGTAGGCAACATCAAAATAATTTAATATTTTATTTTCTCAAGTTTAATATTGATATTTAATGTGTTTTTAAGAGCATTCTAAAAGGGATATATAGAGAAATTGATGTTTTTCTAGCTCAAAAATGTAAACTTGAATCGTGAAATGTGAAGAAAATCATACATTGACAGCCTATCATTTGCATATGAGCATGTTCCTACTGCTGGCAGCAAATAATAGGATAATAATATATATTTTTTTAAATATTGAATGCTGGGATTATAATATTAATTATAATTTTATTATTACAGATTGAATCCACAAAATAATTGAAGAAATGGTTTCAGATGATTACGAACAAGCGCTGCTATCTCTGGAGAGGTAATGCACCTACTGATATCCCGTGATAAGAACTTAGGAGAGATTTAGTGAAAACCTGGAGAATGGCCACTTAGCTCACAAATCTGAGCTGTTCACATCAATCTGATATTTGTGACAGCCATTATAGCTTTAATCATGTAAGTAAACACTTGATCAGACTATAATTTTCAATTATTTGTATCAATTAACTGCGCCCTGTTCTACTCAGAATAACAAAGGCACAGGTTTCTTTCTTTAAACTACAACAGTACTATCACCGACAGGAGTCGAGTCGGAGCAGTGGTAGCGGACGGTCGTGTTTCGAGGAGCGCACATAAGATAAACCGTTTCTTGTTTATGCCTTTAGAAATATTTTTTTATCGTAGATCTTGTCCATAACCTAATAACTTACTTTATTAATTTATTCTTTCAATTAATACGTAATAATCTTTCTAATAATAACTCATCAGTAATAAAATCGGTATTGCACCTCTTAAAGTCTACTAAAGTATTTAGTACTTGTCTCTCTACTTGAACTTATTAGTTGCGAATTCATTCATCAGTAACCATAATCAACCAACTTAGCTGTATTAAACTGTATTGAATCGTAAATTATCTCTTTATAAATTGTAGGTTTGAATTACTCTTACTCATAATATTAATATATTTTTTATCCATCCAGGAAATTGAATAAACTAAATTTTTTATATTATCTGATCATCACCAATAAATATTTCACTGTATAAATTCATTACCGTATAATCGGATACAGGCCATTAAACCGAAAATAAAATGAAAAATTAATAAAACAGGAGTTCTACTATTTTTCTCTTTGGGAGGCTGGTGGGAGTGTTTACCGCTACTCCTGGAAACAATTCGTCCACTAGCATCCGTCCTAATGGTCATTGAACACAACTTATTTGTACATTTATCCCTTCTGGGATACGTAGCTTTTTCGAAATTTGAATTCAACCCACATAAAACCATCCATTACACTAAAGTCTGCAGTCAGACTATTTCGTTCTGAATCAGTCATATTTCGATGAATAAAGCAAGTAAACAGCAAAACAAGAAAAACTTAGATTAGCCAACATATTATCATGCAAGCAAGCTAACACATATTTATATTTTTAATACTAATATACTAATCTTGCATCCTATAAGCCTATATCAATTCTTACAGCTCGTCATGAAAAATTAATTCAGTAAGATTATTGTTATAGTTGAGCGTTAACTATTCCACTAGGTAATTGGTATCAAAGCATGTCACACTCAACTTTATTTTTTTGAATCATTAAATTTATCTGACAATCAATATTTTCATTTACATCTCAATACGGACTTCCTATGTGCTTAGTCATGCAGCATTTATTATTCCGAAAACATATTCCCTCTCAATCAATTATTAGTAATAATCTATCATTAAACTGTTGGATTAAATAAAATAGATGGGTAAATCAGTATTGCAAAGATGAATTTAATGCGTTCATAGTTGTTGATTGTCAGTAGATGGTCCAGGAAATACGCGATATACGATGAATCACACAGAATTCCATAGTCTTTCCATCTTCCATTCTAGGATGAATATAAGCTGAGCTAAATTCAAAAAATTGTAAATTATTTTGTCATTCTTCAGTAATTAATGAATGCAATATGAACAACTCTCTTTCATGAGATGAATCATTTTTTCCAACATTTTCCAGTTTCTCAATGATAGGGGAGTGATAATTATTTGTATACGTCTTCTAAGGATCCATTATATACAGCTGGTACCAATCAACTAAACTTCAACTCCAAACTACCGTATTAATACCAGTATACAATTTATAAGTTTATTACAGCTGTTAACTTTAGATGCTAAATCATATTATCACAACATGATCATCAATCATGATCATCTTCCCGTTCATCGGTAGCCGCTCGGCAGACAATTCCGGAAACATAGGTCTGTAGAATGGATTAATAAATAATTGTTATTAGTCCCCCTATCAAAATTTCTATTCAGAAACCATCCCCAATATTCACACAACATATTCCTAAAGTTGCATGCCGTTCTGTCAAGTAGTTTTCAAGTCTATAGGGAACAAACAAATTAACACACAGTCATTTTTTATATATACATAGATTATTTCTTTCTTACATAATTATCTTTCTGTTACAGTTTCTCGATTGATCAAAGCACCACATTGATCGTCACCTCTGCCTTTAAGCGCGTTATCACTTAATTCAATAAGCCACCCAAATATCCTTAATAAGCAATAGAAGTTCTTATCGACTGTGTATGACTCATTAATATCCATGTTTTGTATAAATTTATGTGATAGGCCTACTGATATTAATGTTGATGTATCGTAATGTTTTTGCTCATGTATAATTGATAATAATACATTAAAAATAAATAAAATGTTGAATTATTATTGTTGGTTTTTATTGAACGAGCGTCAGCGAGTTCTCACTTTGCACTTACTGAGGGCCAAAGTCGTTGTCCGTCTGTTTGTATGCTCTGCAATAACTTTAGAAAGAATTGATCAATCAGCTTCAAATTTTAAACACGTATTCTTCAAACCTTTTTACAGGTCAAGTTTGTGGAACAACAAAATTTACTTACTCCATCGTCCTTTTTCAGGATATAACAAATGACATTAAAAGTGCATAAGAAAAAAAGTAGTTTTGATTTATCATTTAGTCAGCTGAAGAATTCATTGCATGCAATTACAACAGTTTCTCCATTCATTCATTCATAACATAAGTTGAAACTATTTGGAAGCTATGACAGCACAGACATGCGTCTGCATGCGTTGACACCAAATGTGTGATGATTAAGGCCCGGTTTCCGAGCTCGGCATTTAGCTGAGTTCTAGACTTTAAACAGCTGGAGTTGGCTTTCCAGAACGGGGCGTAGTTGCAGTCCACGTTTAAATTAAATTTCAAAAAACTAGAAAATAAAATAAAAAGAAAATAGTGTTAAGTTTCAGCTATTTTGAATTATTTAGGAATGTTTCACTTCGTCAATAAAAAAAGTTTCCAATTATAGAAATGAGAAAATAAAGATAATCATAAAAACTACGACTACGCCCCGTTCCGGAAAGCCAATTTTCTGACTTCAGCTGTTTAAAATCTAGAACTCAGCTAAATCCCGAGCTCGGAAACCGGTCCTAAATGATCATTTCATGATTTCAACTGGTCAATGTACAACATAATATTTACTAATTCTATTACATCAACAACTGATACGAGTTGAGATATCAATGTACGGCTTTCGCCATTCATTTTTTCTTGGAACTCTGTATCGAAATCATGTATCACATGAACACCTTCTCATTAAAACAAATGAATTTGAATTGTATGAGGGACATAGATGTTGAAGCGAAAGAGTTATTTTTGAAGAGTAATTTTCCATTTCAAATAGAATCCCCAATGAAACCCACTGTCAAATTATTCTTTTAAAATAAATATTTAGCTGTTTCCATAATTTTCAACAACTCTGTATAATTGAAAGCTGCGGGTTTTTAAGATTACAATACAACAGTTCTTGAGCGAGTTCTCCAACCCAGGGGGTCACTAGTTATCCATCAATAGCAGTTCTTTTTAATTAAAACTGATTTGCTCATTGCATTATTGAATAATAAGCATAGTTATTTTTTTTCAAGAAAAAATGTATTTACTTGATGCTACATCGATAAAGGCGAACGCACACAGCAGCAGACTGCGGAAAAATCGCTCCTCAGACATCTGTCTGTCTGAATATTGGCCGGGACACACATAACCGCACCGAGCGCACCGAGTGTCAGATGTACTACGGCGAGTAAGAAAGCAAAGGATTTCAAACGTGTAGGGACACATACTACCGCACCGCGCCAGCACCGTCACCGTGTTCATTGCCCGCGCCGTTACCGCGGGCTAGTTCAGACTAGTTCAGATTACTTTTCGACGGTGAAGGTGCGGCCTCGTTTAAGGCTGTTCGGTACACTTTTTATTATTTAAATTGGATAATCTTTTTCAATATAATTGTTAAGATCATTATAAGAGTGAGAAAAAGTGGCAACTGAAATTTTTAAGTGGTCTAATAAGCGAGTTATGGGTTGTCGAAGTGCTAACTTTCAGATTCCGTTTTCTTTCCAGATCATAAACGGTTTCGACTATATTATTAGAACTTCTCTTGAGAATTCAAAAAATTATCCTTTCCAAACTAAAACATTTTATTCCTCATTTCGTTCATAAATAAAAAAGTAACATTTTTTGCAAATTCGATAACTTGTTTATTTTGGCATTAATCGCGAAAAACGCATATTAGAACAAAGCCAATGATATACTAAATGTATAAAAAATATGGAAAATTCGAAACCGTTTATGATCTGGAGAGAAAACGGAGTTTAGCACTTCAACAACCCATAACTCGCTCATTAGACCACTCAAAAATTTCAGTTGCCACTTTTTCTCACTCTTATAATGATCTTAACAATTATATTGAAAAAGATTATCCAATTTAAATAAAAATAAAAAGGTGCACAGAACAGCCTTAACATAGAGAGTGAAAAACTTATTGAAGAGATACAGAATTTTTCAGTTTTGTACGATCAAAGTGATGAGAAATATGGTTGAACGGAAAAATAAGTTAAAGTAAAAGTAGAACCAAATAAGTTAAGCCAAAGGTATAACAGACAAAATATAATAAATAATTAAATAAACAACAAAAAGTGTAAAATAAGGAACCCGTGATTGTGTCTTGAATTTTAAATTTAAAACAAATTACATGTAGATGCAGAAGGCAGAAGATAACAATTTTATTGCTGGATATATATTTCCGATACATGTATTGTTAGGCACTGAAATATTTATACCAGCACTATGATTCTCATTTTCTGTGTCTACAGGTAATTAGTTTAAAATTTAAATTATAAATTCAATTTGGATGTAACAAGATTTTAATAGTGTTATATTATCAACATTAGTTTAACACATTCAGAAATCAGACCGCAGTAGCACTACAGAACTGAGACACTGCTGTCGCCCGGATATGTGTGCTCTCCCACCGCCATTACCGTGTCGTGGGCTTAGCTCGGCCGTACGTCGGCGCGGGCTCGGTGCTGTTATATATGTCCCGGCCTTGAGTCTGCACACAGGCGTTTGCTTTTTTCTATGACTGTCTGCTGCTCCGTGCGTTTGCCTTAACACATGGCAAGATGAAATACAAAAGGTTGCAAACAAGTTTGGTTATCAGTAGTGTATTATAAATATCGGGGACCGAGCTTCGCTCTGGAGTACAAAAGCATAACAATTTATTACGAAAGAAGAAATTATAAAAACATTCATACAGAAATGTTCTATCTAATCACAGTAAATTGAGATTAATTCCCAGAGGAATGCAAAAATTTCCCTCACAAAGGCCTAGTTGCACAAAAGCCGGTTAAATTTTAATTCTGATTAACTTCACGTGAACCAAATCAGAGAAGACCATTTCAAAAAGATGGATCTACTAATAGCCCGGCTTTTTTGCAACCGGCACTAAGTACCTGATTGAATGATTACAAAAGTTCAACAGCTGAGTCATAGTTTTGACACAGTCCCACACACATGAACTCGCTCACTCACTAACTTCCATCACCAACAGACGAAGAAATAACTATTATCAGCTATTTTCCAAGGATGAATAATAATTATCCTTTTAATGTCCTTCAGCGAGTTTTCCCAGGGATGAGACCTAGTGCAATCGAATCTTCATATTATAAACCTACTATCTTCTGAATTTCGTGAGAATCGTTAGAGCCGTTTTGGAGATCCAGTGAAATACAAACATATATATAAACATCTAAACATGTGAACAGAAGTTGCTGTATAGGATTATTATGATATCTGGGCATGAAATTTACATTATGTACCATACTCTGAATAAAACAAGTTGAGACTTGACTAAATATCTTTATTGTCAATTTGTGCAAAATATTTCAATATTCTTGCGCAAGTCCTTAGGACTGAATATAATTGATTTAGAAAACTGCACTGGTGATGTGAAATTAGAAGATATATCAAGTCATATGGGCTTTCATGAAAGATTTTACACAATTCGACAACACGGATATTTTGTTGAAGAATCAATTTATTTTATTAAGAGTAGATTTGGGCAGGAATCAATTCTGCCAATAATTGAGCAGAAGAAAGCTTGTGTCGAAAATCGATTTCAGGCTTCTTAGAAAACGATTTTTTAAATGTTCGATATATCACACAAAATGGTATTGATGTGGTTTTTTAGGACCTGGTATTCTCAAACCATTATTTTCTTATAATAGTCCTACAGTATTGTATTATTTTTTAGCACAGGCATTCATATTATGCAGACCATTATAGTCTTTCAAAAAAGATTATAAGCTTGGTGTACCAGTACTTTTTATTACCGTACTTGATACTGGTGCATTTGAGTACATTAGGTTCTTTTTTGTAATATTCATTTTGTTTTGTAAATAAATTGATTTATCTAAAAAAAATGACAGCAAATTATATAATACCATGATATATAATAGACTGAACCCAAAACTATCTCTCTCAAATTTTAATAGATTAAATGTTTTCAAATAAATAAGGTTTGATTTCACATTGCTAAAATTTAGTCCAACTCTATAAAAAAATATAAACTAAGAATTTTAAATTTCCAAAGTTCCATGGAACAGGTGACTTATATTGGAAATGGAATAAAAAAAAATTAGAAATGAAGTTTAGTTTACATTGAATTCAAATTATACAAATATTGGAAGATTCATGTTGAAAGTAAGCTTACATCAAATTTCTACCTAGAAAACAATATATTTTGAATTAATATAATGTGAAGTAGGTAGCCTACCGTATTGTTATGAAATGATAGCCTAATGCACATGACTTTGCTGATATTTCAGCAAAGATTGTCATTACCGTATAGAAAAATAGATTTTAAGATACCATTACAGTAACTTAGTTGAATGGTGAAATCAAACACAAAATTTAATTGTTTATAATCAGCATTCAACTATAAGTTACTGTAGTGGTATCTTGAAATCTATTTTTCTATAATGACAATCTTTGCTGAAATATCAGCAAAGTCATGTGCATTAGGCTATCATTTCATAACAATACGGTACTTCACTTTTTATTAATACAAAATATTGTTTATAATATTATTTCAGAGAAAATCAAGAGCCGGATATCATAATATGTGATCGAATTCTGCAGAATGAGGTTTCTGAGTGATTGAACTGTCGTCGCTATGAAAAATAGAATACGCTAGTTTAAAACTTCCCGCTCATTCCAGTCCACCCAATAGCGCTACTTCGCGCTAACTTTTTATCCAATGAAATTTTAAATGTGCAAATAATATGTAGTAATGGTGTAGCCTACAATTCAAAACTTCCTATAATTTATATTCCTGAATTATAAATGGGTTTTCAAGTCCTCAGGCGAGCAGGAAATAGTATATTTCGCACCTAGGGCCGAAAATGAGACTTTTCTGGCTCGAAATCGGTTTTCAAGTCCGAGGCCGTAGGCCGAGGACTAGAAAAGATTGAGAGCCGGAAAAACATTTTTGCCCATGGTGAGAACGTAATTTTTCGCCACACAGAAAAATAAACAATATATATATATGAGAATAATAATATTATTCTCATTGTCTATTATAAGCACTTCCGAAAGCAAAAGTGGAAGGTCATAGCTCTAGCAAATCTGAATATCAAGAAATTGTCCAAGTATTTTAATTTTTTATTCTGATTTGTCTAAATAACCTAAAATATTATGTTCAATTATGTAAGAGGTTGAGTTTATACTTTTTATTCTTCCAAATGACAATAAGATGATATTATTATAAATGTTTTAATTATTGAATGATAAACACAAATAATGAAAAGTTTTTGATCAGCTGGTTTATCACACTTGAAAAAGTTTTTGATCAGCTGGTTTATCACACTTGAAAAAGTTTTTGATCAGCTGTTTTGGCACACTTGAAATTCGGCCAATCCGATGTGATCTGAATGTCAATGGAAGTTTAGGTTAGAACTTAGAAGTTCTATCCTTCTATGAAAATCGAATTATTTGAATAGTTTATAATCTTATCTGTATTTTATTCATTTAAATAAAATGATAGTATATTATTACAGAATACTTTATTGAATTCTAGAAGCATAAAATGATTCCGTTTATCCACCATGTTCCGTGATAAACGCTTTACTAGGAGGTTTGAGGTTAGATTCTATTATACTCTGAAAATTGAATTTGAATAGTTTATAATATCTCATTTGTATTTCATTCATCCAAATAAAATGATAGTATCTTATTGCAAAAACTTTATTCAATTCTAGAAGCATAAACTGATTCCGTTTCATAAACTATTTTGTAAACATGTTCACATCAAATCAGAATCAGCTGACTTCAAGGTTATTTTACAGCCCTAGGGCCGTAAAAATTTTACCGGCCTGGTCAGAAAACAATCACTTTCGGCCTCCATATGACGCACGTAAACCAGCTCATTACATCCAAGTGGGGCGAAAAATATTTTATAGGTAATTCCACAAAAAATGATTACATGACAGTTTCTCTAAGTACGGTATCTACGTTAATTAATGAAAAGGACCGCTCGACTGATTCAAAACCATTTTTGGTTTCAAATAATATGGTTGATTGCTCTTTTCAATCTAATACGTCGTTTTTGATCAACTTCACAGGAGATATAATAAATTTATCATCTCCAATAAAAAGGATCAACTTTAATCTCTTTCATCTTCTAAAATCATCTCAACAAAAAATGAGGTCTGGGCGTATGGAATACACCCCCCTTCCCCGACGTTGACCAGTGCCTGTTTTTGACCCGAACAATATGGTACAGTAATCCTATGCTTAATAAACACAACTAAGGGCTAAGCCACATGAGTAATATTTTCAGTCGGCACGACAGACAGGAAGCTGTCCGATTGGCAGATAGGGTTTGCGTTCGGGAATTGGCCTAATAATCAGCCAATCGGAGATATTTCTGCCTTGTCGACTTGTTTCAAACGCTTCGTTAGGCTCGGCTCTAACTCTATTTGGTCAACTACGGTAAGCGCATAGGCAACTCGGTAACACATAAAAATTGTCAACTATCAACATTATGATGTTGACTACACTACAGCACCTTTGTGTTTTCATTATGATAATCGATATTTGTACATCTCATCAAACACTGTGTCAGAAGTAACTCAAAGATGCGTTTACACCAAAGTTATTAACTTAATCCTTATAGATTCTATTAGATTGAACATAACTTATCATACACATGATGAATATTATAAGTGAAGTCAAGTTTTGTTAAGTTCCGTTTCAATCTAATAGAATCTATACCGGTAAGGATTAAGTTATTAACTTTGGTGTGAACGGAGCTTAAAGCATTCCTTATTTCTCTTAATTATTTTACTTTCTATATTTCCTTAATATTTTATTCAACGATTAATTTATCCAGCTATAGAGGCTGAGAATGCTTTAATTTTGGTTGTAAACTAAAGTAACATCCAGTAGCTTTAATTAACAAGGCTAATTTCGATCAAGACCAACATATTCGTCACTATGGCCCAATGAAAATCGGAAATTTATGGCCATAAATCGAATATAGAATAAAATATACGTTCTAATTGGAGTCGCATTTTTCTATGTTTGTACGTGATTGTGGGTTGTACTGTATTTTATTGGTTGAAATTTAGCTTGATGAGTACCGTACCGTAGTAGGAAATAACAATATTTTCTGTTCTATCCTCTATAGTAGTACAATAGAAAGATGTAGGCCTGATAATAATGTTATTCTATTTCTCTTTACTATTATTAGTAAGTACGCGAGTATAGTAGTTCCTAGTGGAAGAAGTACAGTTGGAGTGAAGCATCAGAACAATGCTCAACGAATAATAATTATGTCTTGTAGGCGAATATGTCTTTACGTTCATACTTCATAATTAAATACCAAATTTGGTTTTGGAAATACAAATGCTTCTGCAACTACGATTATTGACAAGTAAATAGAACAAATGCTGTAGTTTTTGTAAGTTATGATGGATTCGTTGAAGAATCATACGATAGAATCATATTCTAAATTACATTCAGACTCTTTTTGAAACAATAGTAGTGTTAATACAATGTTCTAAAACTAAATGGATATACCGTATACAATGGATAAAAAAATATAAAATGTGACACTAACTTGAAAAAGAAACCTTTTATTTCAAAGACTTCTACTATGGAACAGCTAGTGCTTTATTACAATAATGTACAATACGTAGGGTAACTAGTAGAAAAATGCACTATGATACAGGAATAACAAATTCCAATTCAAATCAATTTTATTCCATTTGAATGGTATCACATTTACTTTTGAGTGCAGGATTCGAAGGTTTAATAGATATGATCCCAATCAAGGTAACCGCCTTCAAAAGTCTTTCGCCATCTTCTATGTGCCCGTAGAATGTTGTAAAATGTCAGAATTTGTCCTGCAAAACATTAATAAATCATTTAATAAAATAAGTTTGTATTTATTGCTGAATGAGCTATTTTTATGAAATAGTATAAGTAACAATATTATTTTCATTGGGTATTAGTAGTGCTGACAGTAGTTTTGAAGCTCAAGTGAAGGATAAATCTGAGAAGGCGAATCTGGGGTTGAACTTGGCATGGAGAGGCATTTTTAATAATGCTAAGGTAGACTTTCCAGTTAAATGTAAATGGTTTAAAGCTTGCGAAAGGGTTGTACTGTGTCACGGAGCTCAGGTATGGGATTACAGGCATATTCAATGTAAGTTACTAGTTTATTTTTAGGCTCATGGTTCAAACTGGTAAGGCAGGACAAAATACCTTATTTGATGGAAATGATTAATTTATTTGAGATAAGATGTTTGTAATTTGTTTAAGTTCCTTTTATTATTCCTAAATCTGAGTTGTTACTATCGCATTAGGTATGATTTTCATGGGAGAACATTGTGTTGGTAATTTTATTTGATTAATATTTATGAGCTTTTGTTCGGAATTAATAAAATTTTATTTTTAGATAATAATTTGTTCTACGCATTTGTAAGATTTGTGTTTGACTGAAAAAAAAATTTTTTATTGAATTTTTCCGGCTAGCGATTGTTCAATCAAGCTGTAAATTGTATGAGTTTTCACATATATATATATATATATATATATATAATATATATATATATATATATATATATATATATATATATATATATATTGTATTGTGTAATCTTGAATAATAAAGCATTCTTTCTATTTATTCTATTCTATTATCTATAATGCAAAAGTTTTCGCTAATGTGCGATGCACAAATTTTCTGTCCTAATGTCAGTACAACCAGTTTGAAAAAGCAAAGCAAATCTCAGTATAGTGATATGTAATTTTTGAATAGAATGATTTATCATTCAAACCTATTTGTATACATTATTAGAAATTTAAAAGCCTAGAGATTGCAATAAAAATTCAAGTAAAATTTGAGTTGACAGGTTGTTGAGGAAGCTAAAAAACTTTGAAATTCGATAAATTGGAAGAAATTAATGTAAAATAGTGGGAAGTAATTTTAGCCAATAAACCTCACGTGTTAATTTCAGCAGAACTTACATAATAATGAAACAGGAAAAAATAAAAAATCTTAAATTATGTATAATATGTAACTTGAGACAAAAATTACCGCTTCCCATGCTTGAATCTGTATAATCAGAATGCTTGAATCTTAATATTCATTGAAGTGATTTGAAACAAATTTTTCTTCATCACAATATATGGGCAATGCTCAACCATTTGCATCAGGCAAATGCCTAAAATTGCATGATGTCCCATAATTTAAAATGTCAATAGTCAAGAAATCACATTGAATCATGAAATAGTTAACATATTTCAAGAAATTATTTCGATCCTCAAAGCTTTTCAATTACTTGATAATAGGAGTAAAATGAATGCTTTGATTACTGCGACCTTCCTTGGTGAACGGGTCCGACCACATTATGACAGAGATGTTCTTGAGAATTTAATAGGTTCCTGGATTCATGGATTTGATAGCTTTTACCACAGTTAAACAGTCGGCAAGTTGATTTCACCTCCTTCTTCCGCTTTTATGATGCAGTACAATAGGTTCACCTGGAATCAAAATAATGGACAAAATCAGAAATCAGATTATAGTGTAATTTAGTATTGTAATTATGCTTTATTTGAAAAAGTAAATTATGCATTTTCTCCTGTAGGAGGCAAGTTAATAGTATGTAGCACACCGACTAAATTGTCATAACATTGATATAAGTTCATGAGACTATGTTCTATGATAATAATCACCCGTTAGATGCACTTCATTCCAGTATTTCCTAGAGGAGAGACGCGCATAAGGACACCTCAAGGATCAAAAACTTCATTCTTTTCACCGCTCTCTTTGATATCTGTAAAATACTTATTTGCAATAGTGTAGCGTGTCTTCGTTTGTTATTCACGTGAAGAAATGCAGATGATCGATAAAACTTCTTGAAACTGTAAATTCCAATATTTTTTTACAAATAATATAAAATGCAAATTAATTTAAACAGTTCAATTGTAACAACATTGATATTTTTACATTTCCGAGTATGTCAAATTATCCAATTCAAGAGAACATCTTATTTAACTAGGTAATTTGAGAGGTTTTATTGAAAAAAGCTGTAACCAAGGTCTTAAGCTGAATAAAACCACTGAATTGAAAGTCAAGCACTTATTCTGATGCAGTATGTACGTTTAACATAGTGACTTCAGACTTTTAACATATCAGTGCTTCAAAGTGCCAGACGTTCAATCAGGTGGCATAATTCAGCTATAGGCCTCAGTAAGAACTCTTCACCCTAATATATCTCTTAATTATGATGTATCCTCAATTGGACAATAAACGCGAGACTAATTTGGACAATAGGACAATCTAATTGAACAATAGAGACTTGGATGTGTAGAAACATTAAAACATTGAAATCACTACCTTCACAGTAATTCTAAAAACCTAACATCCTTTTTGGGACACTATATAAACCAATAATCAAGTAAAGTGAGGAACTACTTACCAAGGAATTGTGTCTTTCGGAAAGCTTTCTATGTGGTGACAGGCAGACATAAATGGCATTTTTATTTCTAAAAAGAAAAACGTATTAGTAGAAGAACGAGTTAAGTAGAAGAAATAATAATTAAAAAGATTGAAATGCATCATACTAGAGATTAATCTACTCTCAATCCACATGAAATTTATATTGATTTTTATTTCTAAGGGTTGCATCCATTTTGCACGTATCGTATAGAGCACTAGCTGACTAAAGAGTGCAGCCTTAGTTGTCTTAGCATGGCCGACATATTCCCTGTTTTGATAAGCCTAAAAGTTTGGTCAGAATGGACTCCCTACTTTCAAATCAGTGAAGAGTGCGCAGGTGAATAGTGGAATAAGAGTGGTGGTGTTATATGGCGGAAACTATGTCATTTTAAGTATTCATGTTCATCATGCAGTGGTAAGGTGAGCATCGAGGCTTTATTGTTGGAACGTTCTTTAAAAACAATGACAATGTGGTAGCGACGCAGATGCTTTTTGTAGGCGGTTTGGTTTGAATCTTCATGACAGTTCCTGATGCTAGAACCATTAGGAAATGGCTTACTACTGTATGGTCGAAAGGATCTGCACTTCCTAGAAAACAAGCTGGGCAACGTAAAAAAGGTGGGGTACCTGAAAATATCGCGGCAGTGAGGGCGTCCATTGAACAATCCCTATCGCGCTCTGTGCGGAAACATCCAGCTCCACTTGAAATATCGTCCAGAAAAGGAAGGCGAATTTTACACTTCGATCTCCATTTACACCCCTAAAAGAATATGGTTGTTTCAGACGACTGGTTAAAGCATACAGATGCTTGCAACGCACTCTTAACCTCTGTGCAACACGATACTATTCAGTGGTCTACAGATGAACCATATTTTCACGTCTCCGGATCAGTAAATACAGGAAGTACAGATCCAGTCGACCATACAGTAGTAAGCCATTCCTTAATGGCGTCGCATAGGTTCATCAGAAAGCCAGTCATGATGATTCAAACCAAACCACCTAAAAAAGGTTTAAAAGTTGCATTTTTCAGCGTTTTGCTTCCACGCTCATATCTTGAAAACAATCCATCGACTTACTCACTTCGGATAATTCATTTTCAATAGGAGATAGTTCTTCTTTGATGAATTTAGATAGTTCCGTTGTAAATAAATTCTTGACAGCAGCCGCAATGTGCCGCACGTCGGAAGGGGAAAGACAGTCGGAGGAGGGGGTGTCTATGGTTGGCCCCTTATTACTCAAAGTGGTGGACTCAGTCACTGAATTACCTGTCTTAACGTTCCCCTCCGAAGCAAGGCTTCTTCTCCTCTCTCGAGTGCAAACTTCACATTTCCACTTTGTGCCCGATGAATCTCGGAAGAAATCAACTTCTTCGGTTTTTAAATTCATACAAGCCGAATGAAATTCAGCACAACACAAACTGCAACTGATTCTAACACTATTTCTTATAGATTTCTGGCAATTGGCACAACTCATTATCACAGTACCGGTAATACTAGTTTGAATGAAACTCAGATAAAGCCGATAAATCGGAGAAACGAAAAACAACTGCTCTGCTCGGCGTCTCGACTGATAGCCTACTGATTTATCAAAATAAATTGATAGTATACAATTCGTAATACTTTGATAATTTGCCAGTAAAAAGAATCAAAAAGCGTGGTGCACATCCTTGATTATTGTATACGGTACCACTATTATGATGCTACTTCCATTTTATGTCTTGTTAATTAAATCTGTTATACTCATATTCCGAACAGTCAAGTAAGCTTAGTCAACAAAATATTGGGTTTACTTCGTCTTGAATTGCTCAAGAAGTTGAATTTTGGGTTTACTTCGTCTTGTATTGCTCAAGAAATTTATTTATGATAAATCATCTATTATTTTGCAAAGAAGCTCACAATAATTTAAACCCAAAAATAAAATAATAAAGAACATACTAGAATGTTCGCTCCTTCAAAATTTCATTATTATGTGAATATTTCATTTTTGTGATAATAATGTGTAATATTCTTTCTACGAAGGCTTGTATTTGAAGCATCTAAATTTGAAAATATTCTAGGGCTGAAAATTTTATGAAGTGAAGAACTACAAGACTTGACATATTTCGGACTATGTGTAACTTTATCTAAATTTGGGAGAGGAACAGCACAGGGTTACCTTATTTTTCCTCTCCCTATCATTTTCATGATATAAGTTACTTATTATGATTAAGTATAAAGAAGGGGGCGCTTTGCTTTAATTGAATCAGTAAAATCGATAGTATTTGATTAATACTATCTAACTAACCCAACTTAATTCATCGATATAGGTGATCACTGGTTCACTCAACGTAAAGTCTAGCCAAGTTATATAAAAAAATGATGTAATTTGTGAGCTATTTACACTGCTTTTTTGAATGGATGATTTATTGATTATGATTGTCAAATGTGATTGAAATTGATAAATAATATAAACTATTTTAATGCAATTTATTTCCATGGTTTCTTGGGCAGAGAAATATTACCCAATCATAAGTTTCTTCCCAATGGGAATATTCCCGACTTACATTACTACCCTCAAAAATCAGCACTGACTACCCTGGAAATCTCCCCGTCTACTCACTACACCATGTTCCTACCTCACTTTGTTCAAGCAAATCAGTCTTAGCGCCAAACGCCTATAATATAGTCCAATACAAACAGAAGAGATGTAGCACCAAGTGCATTCTGTTTGCATTGGACCATATTTCTATATTTCTAGAGGTGTGAGAATCCTCTACGCCACTCTGGTGTGAATTGGGTCTTATGCTTAGTGAACTGTAAGTAGAAGTATATTACAACATATTTATTCTACCACTCCTACCTATCGCTACAACTTGAACATTCAAAATGTTATTTTCAAATTCCATCAACTCTTTCTATCATTCGATCAATCAATAATTCGTTTGTTTTTTCTCTTTCAGACACCAAAACATATTACACAGTGTAGATGGACGGATAGAAAGCGTGAACATCAAAAGCCATCGTGTGTGTTACCCAGTTTCCATTCTGCATCTAACAATAGCAACAAAGCATCCAACATCATAACTTTATTATTATATAGTCCAGACAATGAATGCTCAAAAGAGGGTATAGAGAGAAAAGTTTGGAAGACTATATTTGACCCCGCAATTTTGTTTTGGGTATTAAGGAGGTAAAAATATCCCCACCCCTACCCCTTGTGATAAGTGGGTGGGGTGGTTCAAAGGTACCAGTTTTTGGTTTCTCGCATATAACTCGAAAACTATGTATCTTACGGACATAACTGTTACATACAAAAATAAACTTACTTACTTACTCCATGGCACTACTCCAGGGCCTTGGCCTCTTCAAGAATGCCTCTCCACTCCTCTCTGTCCGCAGTCTTGCGTCTCCATCCCCTAACGCCTATTTTCCAGAGATCATCTTCCACATCCTCCAGCCAGCGCTTGCGTGGACGTCCTTTCAACCTTCTTCCGCCTGGGTTTTCTCTGAAAACTTTTTTAACGGCTCTTTCATCGCTCATTCTTTCTACATGACCCAACCAGCTCAAGCGTCTCACTTTGATCTCATGTACAATAGGTGGTTTTCTGTACAGGTCACGCAGCTCTTGATTCGAACGAAGTCTCCATTCTACATCAATACATACTGGATCCTTCTTTTTCAAAACCCAGGTTTCTGCCCCGTATAACACAACTGGCTTTATAACAGTTTCATAGATTTGTTGTTTAATTTTCCTTGACAGTGTTTTGGATCTCAAGTATTGGCTAAGTGCATAATAACATCGATTTCCTGCCGCTATTTTTGCTTTTATATCAACTTCAACATCGTTATCTTCTGTGATAATAGAACCAAGATATTTGAAGCTTTCCACTCTTTCGAATGTGTAATTATTGCACTCTATGAATCTGTCGCCAATCTGCCGGGCTCTGCTGCTTGCCAGATACTTTGTTTTACTCTCATTAATTGAGTTTTTATCACTGGCGAAATCTATCATTCGAAGTCCATTGGCATTACTTTCCTCATGCAGACTGTGCATACCTATCACTGGTCTATAGCAAGACTCTCTACCAGCTTTTGCATTGAAATCACCAAGGATAATTTTAACATCATGTCTAGGAGCTTTCCTGTATATTTCCTCTAAATTATCATAAAAAGCATCTTTTTCAACATCATTTGCTTCATTGGTAGGTGCATGCACACAGATTAAACTTATGCTAAAGAATTTTTCTCTTATTCTTAGTACACAAATTCTTTCATTGATAGCATCAAAACATATTACTCTATCCTTATATTTTTATGTACAAGAAAACCAGTTCCAAAAGTATTTTGTGTGTGGCCACTATAAAATAATGTATAATTTTCTATATCCATCATTCCATTTCCTTTCCATCTAATTTCCAGCAAGGCAGCAATCCCTACTCCATACGTTTCCATAACTCTCCTCAGCACAGCTGTGTTCCCTGCCCTGTACAAACTTCTTACATTCCAGGTGGCAAGAAAAAGATCTCTGTCTTTTTTGGGGCTTTTGCATCTTTCCATTGTCCTTTTTCGATTGTTGGCTATCCGTATATTGTTCCTGTAAATCCGGTCCAATTCCGAGGCATCTTGAGGTTGCGTAACAATACTGTTTTCCGGGGCAAGGTGGTTAGCCTTGCGCCCAACCCCCAACCAGGAGGACCAGGGTCCTTTTTTTAGAGTTGCCATCTCCTAGGTACTTGCTTCCACTACAGCTTTCAGAGCGTAACCTACCCTGGATTTAATTTGGGTTAACTCCCTAGATTCATCCGCCCTCTCTGCCGTTGGGATTTCTCCTCATCCGCCTTCAAGGCCGTTGACCGGCTTGCTAGTTTTGGTCCACCCCGGCTATTTAATTTCACCGGTACCTCCCATATCTGGGAGGCATTCCCCTATCCGCCACCTGGGGATATCCGCTCTTAGATGTGTGACATTTTTGAAAAAAAACACGTTTGCCTCCAATTTTTTTCTATTTCTATTCTTATAACTTTTTAAAAATTGATGGGAAAAATCAATGCAGATTATGAGCTCATAGAGCCTCTTTCAGGGCTTATAACGCTTCAACAATGCATCAAAAAAATCAATGCTTATCGTAGGTTTGTAGAGCATTAAATTCTCTTTGAAATGGTGAATTACTTCACTATTCAAAGTTTCTGTTTCATTGTTATAGCAACTTTAATGTAGGGGATGAAATTTCCAATGCTGCAACAATTATTCATTTGGCAATTAAATTTGAAGCGGGTGTCTGTGACACAATTTTTGACGTTGCAGCTTAATTTTGACTAGTTAGTAGATTAACATAGCAAAAGTGCACATCTTTATCCCCTCTGTTGAAGGTTTGGAACCACTGAGTTGACACTAGTTGCAATATTGAAAATGTTGCTACATTGCACTATCATTTTTGATCATTTGTTACATCGCACAACTATTATATGAATACTTTGTATTGTTGTAACCAACTTGAATAAATTGACAATTCCTTTTTACTGCTTATTCAAATTTACTATTTGTTACTTTTGATTTTCATTAAACGTCCTTTTTCCCACTTAGTGCAGTCATCATAACTTTTAAGGCCATTTGTAAAGTGCCACTTATATCAATAAATGCAATCATTTGTTATTGTTACATTGTCTTACAATTTCATGGCGTCTACCTTGCTACCAGGTATTTAGTAGTTTTACTCATAAGTTTTTTGTGAGTTTGGGTAAAGGTATTGATGAACAACATCAGCTATCTATTAATTATATTTATTATTTAACATACATTTCATTCAACTTAGTATACAGTCCACTTGAAGTCCCTCATACCAAACACATCAGATACATAGTTTTCGAGTTATATGTGAGAAACCAAAAAATGTTACCTAAACCACCCCCACCCCCTTAGCACAAAGGGTTGGGGGGGACTTTTGATATGTTTACCCCCTTACCATCCTAAACAGAACTGCGGGGCCAAAAATTGTCTTCCAAACTTTTCCCCTCTATAACCTTTCCTTGACTGCACTGTATATCATCTAGTTAATTTTGATATCACATTAATTAAAAAGCTTCCCTCATAGTATAATTTTTCAATATTTTACCAATTTTATAATACACAAGAAATCAATATATTGCCGAGGTTGTCAAAGATGTGAATTTTCAAAGTGTTTTGATGTAAATTATTGCAAAAAAATAATATCATGGTTAGCTATGCATAAAGAGGCATGATAGCATGATGGTCATTCTTTACTGAATCGAAATAAGCTGTTATAACTTTTTCTACTATTAATTTGGTTTTCAATAAACTAGTTATGATCAGATGCCTCATTACTAAATGCAAATTCATTTCGGTTATGTAGCTTTTCTGCAATAAACTAGAATTACTCAATAATTAAGTTGTTTAATTTGCTGTTAAAGTTAGGCTACATTCACACCAGAGTTGTCAACTAACTGAGTTCTCAACAAATTGAGGCAGTTTCTGGAAATCCTTGTTTTAAACAAAAATTTTCGTTTCCCAACCAATATGAGAAACACTGAAAAAGTTTTGAACAAAGTCCTCTACAAGTCCTCGCAAACTATACAATCGCTATTAGACCAATTCTTTGGCAACAAGTTCTCTATTCTGTTGCTCTACAAAAGAACAGTAACTTTATAAAGAAAGCTATTGTGGACAAATTTTTTTGTTGACAACTTTGGTGTAAATGCAGCAGCTTCAGCATTTATCCTTATCCATAAAATTATATTGTTGTACTTGAGTATACTCTTCATTTTTAACTACCCTATGTCGCACCTGGCTATTCCATTGGCTGCGAGCGAAATAGTAACAACTATCAACAGTATATAGCTGGCTAGTAGAATTCCACTAGCTTCAAAAGTTTGAAGATGTCAACAATTCATTCGGGCTACTGAGACAAATGCGCAGGTACCAAAAAATAAATTTGTAATGGAATCAAAAAAAGGTAGGTACGGTAATGGAAAATTAAGTGTCACTGTTTTGATAGAAGCTATACAAGCATTGTTTTAATTGTCAGGTGTGACACAAGGCTTGCTATAATAATTCTAATCTGAAACAAATAATAGCTATAATACTTTGAAATCATTTAAAATAACAGTATTTTCCACAGAATAGGCAATGTCGTTATTTTTAGTCACTGGGTATGCCTAGGCCTGTATTTCTAATTTTATTTTTTGCAAAATCTCAAATTTATTTTTCTTCATTCATATACAATATAATATAATCTTCAATTCCATCATGATACATTACATTAATTCCAATAAGTTAGCATATTATTATATTAAATTGATGGTTAGCTGTCACAGGAGGATAGAAAGGCTATTATATCTATGAACTCAGTCAGCATAGCCACCTCTAATACATGTATTAGAGGTGGCTATGACTCTGTACGGTAACCAATAACAAAAAATAATAATATAGTCTATTGATGAATAAAGATTTTACAAAATAAGAATACTTATGAAAGTTGATGGTAGGCATACTATTACTTGATTTCTATATTCAGGCATTAATATCAATTATTATGAAAATTCATTATTTGAATCATCATTAAACTATTTTTCTTGACGAATAAAATATGATTGATTATTTTAAACAAGTCACCAGGATCTTGGATTCAAATATGAATTACAATACCGTGTATATTAGATATTTTCAATAAGAAATTTAGATCTCTGAACATTCATGGAAAGTTGAAGGACAGTGATGGTTTTTCTTCTTGAAGTATACCATTGGACATTCAATAAATAAATATCCATCAACAAGCTCTCAGACAAAACAACGTTTTTTGTTGTACTTGAGTATACTCTTCATTTTTAACTACCCTATGTCGCACCTGGCTATTCCATTGGCTGCGAGCGAAATAGTAACAACTATCAACAGTATATAGCTGGCTAGTAGAATTCCACTAGCTTCAAAAGTTTGAAGATGTCAACAATTCATTCGGGCTACTGAGACAAATGCGCAGGTACCAAAAAATAAATTTGTAATGGAATCAAAAAAAGGTAGGTACGGTAATGGAAAATTAAGTGTCACTGTTTTGATAGAAGCTATACAAGCATTGTTTTAATTGTCAGGTGTGACACAAGGCTTGCTATAATAATTCTAATCTGAAACAAATAATAGCTATAATACTTTGAAATCATTTAAAATAACAGTATTTTCCACAGAATAGGCAATGTCGTTATTTTTAGTCACTGGGTATGCCTAGGCCTGTATTTCTAATTTTATTTTTTGCAAAATCTCAAATTTATTTTTCTTCATTCATATACAATATAATATAATCTTCAATTCCATCATGATACATTACATTAATTCCAATAAGTTAGCATATTATTATATTAAATTGATGGTTAGCTGTCACAGGAGGATAGAAAGGCTATTATATCTATGAACTCAGTCAGCATAGCCACCTCTAATACATGTATTAGAGGTGGCTATGACTCTGTACGGTAACCAATAACAAAAAATAATAATATAGTCTATTGATGAATAAAGATTTTACAAAATAAGAATACTTATGAAAGTTGATGGTAGGCATACTATTACTTGATTTCTATATTCAGGCATTAATATCAATTATTATGAAAATTCATTATTTGAATCATCATTAAACTATTTTTCTTGACGAATAAAATATGATTGATTATTTTAAACAAGTCACCAGGATCTTGGATTCAAATATGAATTACAATACCGTGTATATTAGATATTTTCAATAAGAAATTTAGATCTCTGAACATTCATGGGAAGTTGAAGGACAGTGATGGTTTTTCTTCTTGAAGTATACCATTGGACATTCAATAAATAAATATCCATCAACAAGCTCTCAGACAAAACAACGTTTTTTGTTGAACTTGAGTAGAGTTTCTAATTGAAGCTTCAAAAATTGTATTCAGTCTATTTCAAGGAAGTTGTCATTCTTCTACGTTAGGGCCAGATCATATTCAATTTATCACAAGAACAATATTAAGCATTTCTTTTACCAATCGAAGAGCTTCCTGCTTTGCTGACTCTAAAAACGCTCAACTGGCCCTTGTATTGTTGATAAATAACCGGCAACATTAAACTTGTTCATACAGCCAAGCCATCTACTCTATATAGTAGATCTACAGTACTCGTATGCGACTAATTTATAAGCAAGCCTACGGTACGAATTACTAACAAGATTATCAGATATATTTACTAAAATAAAATCCTCTATTCTTTATGTTTTCAATAATATTGCTTATATTCTTTGTTGACCGCCAACACAAATCTCATTACGGGTACTGTAGTCTATGATAATTCGATCAAGAATTCCTCAAGTAGCCTCAACACATTTATGATGTTAGTTATTCTACTAAGATTGAAAAATTTAGAAATAAAATTTAGAACATTTATGATGTTAGTTATTCTACTAAAATTGAAAAATTTAGAAATAAAGAAGAATAATGAGTTAATCTACTAATGAATGTTTTTTTTTTAATCTGAATAAACTCATCAATGATTGATTTGAACAATTTTTCATTATAAAATATAAATATATTTCATTTGAAATTACAAAACAAATCAAGCTGGCCATGTTGTCAGCATTCCAAGTTCAGCTTATCAGGTAAACATTCCAAATTCCACTTCTATGGTTTGGTAAATTGCTATGGTCAGTGAACTCTAAACTAACTGGAACGGGCTGTCCAATGCTTAGCTACAACCAAAAGTGTGTAAGGCGGAGTGAGTGAGACAGGCATACCGTGTGGGATTCCCTTCTCTCTCGTACTCATACATTCAAGCAGGCTGTTGCAGCTCTTGAGTACGATTTTTCATTTTTAAAGTTTAAAAACGGATTTGAATGAGTATTAGGGCTATTAGTATTAGATCACAACCTTTTTTCTTAAATATTGTGATGTATTCGTCGTGAAATGCGTAGAATTGAATAAAAATACGACCGAAAAATGGTGATGTATTGTGTTGCATTTGGATGCAAGAATGGGCATGTTAAAGGAAATGAAATACCATTTCACAGGTAAGTCAAACATTTCTATTCTGTTAATTAATTTGAAGAAATCTTTTTGTTTTACATACATTTCCAATACTTCTTTCTATATTGATCAGTTTATTTGACCAAAAATAAAACAACAAATTTGGTTATACTCCTAGTAAGTTATACCGTACTGTGATAGTTTCTATGTTTATTGAAAATTTCGGCCTACTTTATAGCATCTAAAATAAAAAACATAGTTGAAGAACAAATTAATCCTTATTCAAAAAAGAATAAATAATATCTGATGCAGAAATTGCGAATGTTTCCCTACAAAGACTATCATTCATTCTATCACACATTCTATGTATGATGTAATTTATGGATATAAATTTGGTGTTAAGCATCAGCATATAATAAATATAGTATATTTTTTATCATAATTTGTGTATGGTATATTATGTAGGTAGGCGTATCATACATTTTATGTATAATGTATAATATAAATTTAGTGTAAGTAGCAGCATATAATACTAATAGAATCTAATAGAATAATACTATAATCTAATAGAATCTATAAGTACGAAAAAATAAACATTTAATGAATTTTGAGCTTTACAATAATGATTAATAATTCTGTGTTATCATCATGAGATGACATAATTTATTTTAGGTACCTACTTTTATTTTGAAAAATATGATATTGTTATCAGCTGAATTGTAATTAATTTTTGAAATCTTCCCATTTCAAATAAATTAATAATCGTTCAATTTACAATAATTATAAAATAATTTTATGTGTATAATTATATGTGTATTATTGTTTATATAATTTATGATTATAAAATAATTATTATTTAGCATATTTTACTGTTTGCTTATCATATGGTCATAATTATAATGCAATAATTGATATAATGTTTCTTCATAGATTTCTTTGCATCATTCTGAAACTCCCACACTGATTTGAAATGTTATCAGAATACCTAGTATATTGCTATCATTACATAATTTAATAATCCTGTGTTATTGAATCATCATAATTTATTTTATTTACCTACTTTTATTGTGAAAAATATGAGATTGGACTATGAGCCTGTTTTTTCATTCTCAATCATTTCATGACAGTTTATATTTGTCCTTGTTAAATAAATAAAAATAAATTAATAATACGCTTCTCTTAAATCTGGCCCAAAGTTATTCCCATGCTTGTGAAAAGTTGACAATACTAAAACTACTGCAGGCACAAATAAAAAAATTCTTTTTTTTATTAATATTCAACCTATTTCATTATTTTTGCTCTCAAAAAGTTAACAATGGAAATAAAGGAAAAATAACGCTTCCGTGGAATAAGACATACAATATAGAAATAAAATAGAAATTGAGACTGTGCAATGCATTCTCCCATAAGAGCCAATGCGTAACAAAATGAACGAATCCCACAGCAATGCGGGTTGCCTATCTTTACCAGCTGCCTCACTTTTTTTGTGTTGCTAGTCCATTCCAGTTAGTTTAGAGTTCACTGGCTATGGCTATGGTAGGTAACCGTTTTGTGAACCAGATTGTGTTTAACAACTTTCATTATAATCAACGTAATATAAAATTATACATTTTGAGAAATGTTTGTAATTACATTTGTTACATTATTGATCTAAAACTCAAATATTATGTTGGGTAGATTCTCAGTTGTATTTCAAAATGCCGTAGATGCCGTAAGTTAAATTTTAATATTCCATCATTCATCTTACAAATTTTAACTAGCAGGTTAACCTATAAAAACCTGACAAAAATAACTTTTATGGATTATGGTTTAAGTTACTATTGCATAGTTTTATATTATTTGAATTTGTGTCCTTTCTCAATTATGTTTAAATAAATTTTATCTGTAGTATTCACCTAGAATTCTATTCATTTATTAAATGAATTCAGCAGTGGCAAATTCCGCAACAAGACGTCAGTCTTAAGGTTTAACTTCTAGACGTGTATACTGCAGTTATCTGTGATGGATTAATAACTTGATATTATGATAGGCCTAGGGCTTATTTAAGATTTCTTCAAACCTAGCTATGCAGAAATTTGGCTACGTATCTGTTCATTTCAAATCAGGTTAGCAAAGCTCTCAATGTTGGGCTATGTCTTCCAAACTAGTATTTCAGCATAGCGTAATTTGAAGAGACCTTGAGGATTCAGTTCCATTGGTATCTGGTGCACGTATTCTGTTCAGGAGGCTGTGAATACCAGGCACGGCCCTAGGGACTTTGCCGCCCTGGGCGAGATTGGCAACTGCCGCCCCCCCCTCCCCGCAAGTAGCCCGTCTTTAATTGTTAATCCCGGGTTCCACCTCTCCTTGAGCTATCGCCTTACGCCGGTTACATATTGGGCGGTTTCTGCCGGGGAGGTAATTTCGCCGTCGCCGCCGTTCGAGCAGTAGTCTATGGACTTGAATGGAAGCTTACACACTGGGCGGCAGAGACGCCGCGCGGCTATATTGCCGTTGGCGGCAGCTGTGCAGCCGTCCACTGCCACTGCGGCTGGCGGTGTTTTTGCCGTTCTTGTCTACGCAGTGACCAAATGGACGTTAACACATTTGGTGGTTGTCTACCGTCGCCGCTGATCAGTCGTCTTTCCCAGTTGCTCCAAGTCAGAGGTCTTTGAAAATCAGCCTTTCAATTTGTGTCTTGTTGTAAATTTTGAAAGTTGTTTATAGCATTTATTTATTGTTTAAAGTGTTTGTGGTTGACGAGTGTAAGAAAATGAGTAAGTTGATAGACAATGAGTTGTTCATCTCATTTGTAGAACAGAGGCCAGTTTTGTGGGACAAAACCCTCGACATATTCAAGGATCGAGATGCAACAAGGAATTGTGTATGGAGATTAGGGGGATTTTGAAACTCTGGATGACAAGGAAAAAACTGTAATATGTTGTATATTGCTGTCGATTTAATGAAAACGTTCATTTCAATGAATCCAAGCAAGGCGATTTTTCTGATGTCTTCTTTTCCTTCGACGGTACAACAAAAGTGGTAAAAGCTGTTGCCTTTCTATTTTAAGTTAAACACTCAATAATATATACTTTTGAAAAATGTGCAAAATACAATTAACTGAACACTCATGAAACAGAGAAGTCACAACACATTTGCGATGAAGAACTACAAGAATTATTTTGGTTACTGATCATACGTGGAGGTAATTTTGCCGCTCGATGTTTGGCTGTATTTTTTCCGCTGAATGTGTAAGCTTGACTTTTTTCGAGGCGGCGACGGCAGTTTCGCCGCCGCGGCAGAAACCGCCCAGTGTATAACCAGCGTTACTATTGTATCTCCGCTGTGATGCGACACCACAGTCTCAGTAAACTCTAAAAAATTATGTTTATCAATATTTATTGACATTTGAACAAATATTTGACAAATATAAATATTGGGGTCCAGTCAATATAGACATGAAAATGGGGGTTTGCTTGCAATTCATATTGTAGTTCTGATTTTTTAATATTTTATTTGGATACATAAGAGAAGTCCAGAACCAAATTCTCCATTTAAAATTCCGTTATGCTAATACAGAGTGGCCCAAAAATTTCGTATTTTAGGTTCAGTTTTCAGCTATTTCCGGCAAAATCAGTGATCAAACAGAAAAATTTGCATTGCCTTTTTTATGATCATAAAATTCTGAATGAAATGAGATCATTCGGAACTCTCTATCTCCAATGAGTACTGAGTTATGATTTTTCATATTTGAGTGATATTTTAAGAAAAAAATCAATTTTGATCATATTTAGTATTTGATCAACAATAATTATATCCCGATTACAATCTAGATGTAAAATTCATAATCCCTCTGGGCGTAATTTCGTGCTCTAAAATCTGAGAATAGGTAGAGCGCTCTATCTCATATAGATTTCCAGGTACACTTGACAACAATGCTCATTGTATTGTGAAAAACACCTCATTTTTAGCTTCAACCATCATCACCATCTATATTGTCCTCACAGTGATATTTACCACAATGATATAAGCTCATGAGATTATGTTCTATGACAATCACCCGTTAGTTGCACTTCATTTCAGTATTTCCTAGTGGAGAGGCGCGCGAGGACACGATCAAGGATCGCTTAAGGATCAAGCTATCAAAATGAAAGAGTTTTCTTAAGAAAACATTTTTTTCAATCATTACTTTCTGAGACATGAGCGCCTAAAGTTTAAATTTTTGGTACAGAACATTTCAAATTTGGTACGAGATGAATCCATAAAATTCAAAGGATAAATTCTTCTTGGTATTTTTGATTTAGTAAAACAAACATTTTCTGAAAATATCAATTTTTGAGAAAGTTATTCAATTTACTAAAAATGACCAAAAATAGTGTTTAGTTGAGTTTTTTTTTGTAAATTGAAGAACTTTTTCAAAAATTGATATTTACAGAAAATGTTTCAAAATTTTCTTGTTTTATTCAATCAACAATACCATGAAGAATTTATCTCTTACCGAATTTGAAATGTCCTGTCCCAAACATTTAAACTTTAGGCGTTCATATCTCAAAAAGTAATGATTGGAAGAAAATGTTTTCCTAAGAAAACTTTATATATACCGGTACAAATCGAAAAACTTTGAAAAATATCACCAGTACAAGAAAGTTTATTTTCAGCCTTTGCACAGCCTTAAGACGTAGACTGCAACATAGTATTAGGCCTACTTAACTTGCTAAGTAATTAGAACTACAATTTCTACAAGTGTGTTTAACACACCTGTTTAATTAAGTAGAACTCGTCTGACCTTTGCATGGGGAAATTCCTTCACCAATTCTTCAAGATCTGGGGACTGAACTATTTTATGTTCGCTAGACCACTCAGACGTTCCTGGGACATTGTTGATCTTAGAAAAGTCTTCATTAGCTCGAGGTTGAAAAGCTTCTTATATAATTTTACCATTCACATTTGATATGAATTTTTTTATTTATTTGTATTTTAAAATTTTCCATTCCTTTAAATTTGCCGCCCCCAAAACCTGCCGCCCTGTGCGGCCGCCCGGTCCGCCCACCCCTGGGGCCGGGCCTGGTGAATACTCACTATCTTCAGTCAATAGTCAATATGTGCTGAACTCCCTTGTACTTCTGAAAGGCCAACCTTCACACACTCCAAACAAGAGGCCAGATACACAACTATTCGAGCTGGAGGCGAGAGTGTTCCGAGAGAAGCTAATTAACCTCCCTCTCTATTCTTTGAGTGAGGAGGAGATTGTATGTTTTGTCAGTCTCTTCGATATATACCTGCTTAGGAAGCTGAGACATATTGTCTGCAGAGACTACCTGTTATCAGCTTACCATTCCCTGTTTCACAGTCACATCGGATATGGACTACTGCTGTGGGGACACGCACCTTCTTGTCACGATGTGCTACTACTGCAAAAGAAGGCAATCAGAATCATCTCTTTTGCAGGACATAGAGATCATTGTAGGCCACTTTTCAAGGAACTGAAAATTCTCACCATATACAGTCAGTATGTTCTGTCCTCCTTGATCTATGTCAGGGACAATCAGCATAAGTTGGTGAGAAGAAACGAAATTCACAGCCACAACACTCGCCATGCTACCAATCTGGAAGTTCCTCGCAGCCGGTTGGCCAGCACGCAGAGAAGTTTTCCATCAGCTGCACTAAGATTTTATAACAGACTCCCAATTGAAGTGAGAAATAAACCTCGCACTAGATTCTGCTCTCTCATCAGACAGGCATTAATGAATAGACCAATTTATTCATTGGCTGAGGAGCCACTATTTTAAAGCTGTTTTATTCATTGACTGAGCTGGCTGAGGAGCCACTATTTTAGAATATTTTAAAACCTTTGACACAGTCTGTCTGGTACCCCCAGTCAAGGACGAAGACAACAAGTATCAACAAGTAGGTGTGCTCAACCTCTTGAAATCCTCTGGATTTCAGTTTATTGAAGATACGCAAGGCCAATGCAGGAAATTCATCACGTTCTTTTACAAACGGCATGACCCATCTATAAGATCTTGATTTTTAGTGTTGTGATCATGGAAGTCACTCCTTGTGTTGAACCAAGGCCACTCTTGATATTCATATAGAGTGGCCTTGGTTGAACTTTTCAAGATTTGCTTGCACAAGCACACATATAATGTAATGACTGTCGATGGTTATTACTGGAAGAGAGGTCTACAATTATCCAGAAATCCACTCAAGGTAATAATTACGGATGGCCCTCTTTTACAGCTTGAACACATCTCTACGCGGAAGCGTGACTTGGCATCAGCAGTTCATAGATCAGTATGCTATGGAAAAGATCATGGTACACTACCAGCAAGGAGGGTCTGCTCATCAATTGTGTCATATTTCTAAGCAAATAGGTGACTCGTGACAGCCTCTTACAGATTCCCTCAATATGGCACTCCCATGTAAGCTTTGGATCGATGGTGAATCCTAGGTGAATTACTCTGTGAGTGCTGATGGCCTGACTGCGACTCAGTGTTCAAACCAATCTTTGAGTTTTGTCCCCATTCAGTAGCAACATATTTGCTTCCAACCAACCTCCAGCAGCATCAAACAATACATCAGCCTCCTGATGCACCGGGGTTGATTTGAACCAGAAGAAATCGATGTGGTATCATCCGCAAACTTCAGTGCTCTACCCTCAAGACAAGGTTAGTGATTGCGGATAATGACAAGCTGAATTTGGACTCAGTGGTTTCAAACAATCACAGAGCGTGGTTTCAAACACTCTATGAAACAATCATGTTTGTCAATCATACAGTATTGTTCAGTTATTAGATTTTATCTGTACATGTTTCAGCTAGCACCTCCTACTCCACTTCATGAAGATTTCATCTATCATTGGAAGCGTCTTATGAAACATTATCTGGCAGTTTCTTCATATCGTGAAGTACCAATTGAACTCACAAACATTCCAGCTCACCTCGATCAACTTCAAAAGGTAATTTCTATAAAGTAACATTTTCCTGAAGTTTTCATAGTACTCCATGCCTAGAAGCATGATCCTTATAATAATTATCATGATCCATTAGTCCGGGCGCAAATGTCATTCCGTGGTCATTTTTGGGTAACAGGCGTGGAAGATGTCTCAATTTTTTCGTTAGGTATAGCATAATAAGGATCGTGATGATGGTAAGTCGAAATCACAGTCAACACCTCGGAAACAAGATGGCCGCCAACATTTTCAGGGTTTTGCTATATCGCTTGTATTTCAATAACCGTTCAAGATATTCAATCGCTTTTCTAGACGAAAATATTTTTAAAATCTTCGTCTACAATTTTTGTTTTAAAGAATTTTCCTCTAAAACGCATATTTTTTAGTTATAACCTTAAAAATCCCAAAAAGACGTTTTTTCTCTTTTTTTTTAAATTTCATTACCTACATTATAACTTTTTTCGTGCAAGAGATACAGAGAAAATTTAAATCTATGAAATTTAGAGCATTTTTTCAACTTTGGAACGATATATCTTCATGCGCTGTACGTCAAGAAATGAGTTCTCCAGCGCCCTCCAAAGAAAACCCTGCACGGTTTCTGGTGCGTTTTTTCATACGCATGAGGTGACAAGCTAGAACTATAAAATCGATTTTCCATGACTACTTCAAGATAAAGACTTGCAAATGGTCTCAATCTCTTCGTTACAACAAGCCGAATAAGAATATTGATGATGCAAACAACGAAAATATTCGACATCATTGAAAAATTTAAGATGGCGGTCATTATTGACAGACATTTTTATAACGCTTGCTATTTAGTTATTGTGAGAGATATCGGATCGGTTCTATCACCAAAGTGTTCAGAACTAACCAAACTATGATGTTCGAGAGAATCGACTCATTCCGACCACTCTTTTCATGATTTATTCAACTTCAAAAACTTGAAACATACATTTTTCGGGGACAATATTTCACTTTCCACCCTGTAAATGTATTCGCAGTAGACAAACACTAGTGTTATTGGTACAGTGTTCTCGTATATTTCCAAAGCTTCAAAATGACATCTGGTTGGAGGCTGTTAGTTCATATTCCACGGCTGGAGCGTCATCGGAAAAAGGGAGAAAAGTCCTGTTTGCAGCGGAAAACCCGCTTTTTCCATCAAATGCCAATCCCAACAATTAGAAAACCGTGTAACTCATGACTCCTTGAAGTTACAGACTTGGGAATGGTATGAATCTCTTTGTAATAATGTGTAGAAAGAGATTATCCATGATGGCAATCTCAAAAATTTTTGTCATCATGAAAAACCAAGATGGCGGCTAATATATGTCGATTTTCAAGAAATCGTCTGTAATTCTAATAATGTCGAGGATGATTCTGAGAGAAGTGATATTTAAAAGAAAAACAAATCTTCGCTATGTTTCTAATTTTATCACAAAAGGTAAATTTCCTTTTAATCCTTCAACCCTGAAACTATAAAAAACTGAAAACTAACTGAAACTATATGAAATAGTCAATTTATAGCAATATTTTTAGGTTACAGGCCTATATGTCCAAATTTTTTATGCTGAAAATTGAAAGGTATTCTTTTACTATCATATTTACTTGACAACAATGGAATAATTTTTGGAAAATAGAATATATTTTTTTCAAATTACGTGGGTAATCTTCATTAAAATTGAACGTTCTCAGAAAAAGGAAAAAAATATTTATTTTGATGGTACTCGAATCCGCAGAAGCTCTCAGATAATGCAACGCTTTCAGCTGATAATCTTTGTCCGCCACCAGTGTAAAAGCACCTGAAAAAAGGCTTAAATGTGGCTTTGCCCCTACTTCCAGTCAGTCTGCAGATGTAAATAGATGGGGAATTGCATATTAGTCCTGGCAATGAATGCTAAAAAAGTATATAGAAAAGAAAGTTTGGAATTCTTGACTTCGCAGCTCTGTCTAGAGTAGTTAGGATGTAAAAATAATATCAAAAGTCCCCACCACTACCCCCTGTGCTCAGGTGTGGGGGGTGGTTCAAATGTACCATTTTTTGGTTTCTCGCCTATAACTCAAAAAAGATGCATCTTACGGAGATGACTATCTTATACAAAATTAAAGTTCACATAATTTCCTACAATATTCATCCCACAACGTTTCCTATATCTTCTATAGTTTTCGAGATATCCGCTCTTCAAATCGCAATATGTTAATGTTGATAATTTTAGATAAAAAACAAAAATAACGAAAAATTGAAATACTGGCACTTACGAATGACACCCGTTTGCCTCCAGTTTCTTGCTATTTTTGCGCCTATAAATTTTTAAAAATCAATGGAAAAATCCATTCTGATTATGAACTTATAGAGCATTAAAGTATCTTCAATTTGATGTATAATATCACAATTTTACGCATTTCTCCACGACTGGTAAAGCAGATTTAGAGTTGAGTGTGAAATTTGCAGTTTTGCATCAATAGACCAATTACTGACAAAGGTGAAACGCTGGAAGGTGAAAATATCAAAAGTCTCAATCCCTACTTATTGTGTTGAAGTTAAAAGGTTGTATTTCTCAATTTTTTTCTTACACGCTTATATCTAGGGAACAATGCATTCAACCTACATGACTAACCATTCAAAAATGAAGCTTGCTAAATTTTTCACAATTTTTATTCCGTGGAATTTTGTGATATTTCCAAAATTTCTCGAGGTACTTGAAAGTGTGAAATTGTTTAAATAACAGTTTTTTGCTCTCTGAGGGCTTATAACTCTCCAAAAATGCATCATGAAAATTAATGCTTATCGTAGGTTTGTAGAACATTGAATTCTTTCAAATTTGATGTATTTTCTCCACTATTTCATGTTTTTCTTTCATTGTTATAGCAGCTTTATTGTGGGAGGTGAAATTTTAAATTTTCCAACAAGTGTCAACTTAACGTTTCCACACCTTTAGCAGAGGAGTTAGAGATGTACATCCTAACGAGTCAAAAGTTGCAAAGCTGCAAAGTCAAAAATTGTTTTCCAGACATTCCCTTCGATTTCTCAGTCAAATTATCAATTGTTGCAAAATTGAAAATTTTACCCCATCCCCACATTGGAGCTGCTATTTATTTATAATAATAAAAGGAAAACATGAAATAGTTGAAGAATACTAATCGTCTAATGTTTCTAATCGACTTTGTTATTAGAACTTGCAAACATTACAGTAATTTAGATACCATCTACAAGTCGTTAGTAAGAAGTAGATTGGAGTATGCCTCAATTATTTGGGAACCTTATCATGCTGAATATTCTGATTCTCTTGAAAACGTTCAAAATAAATTCCTTCGCTACATGTATTTTAAAAAGTTAGGCCACTATCCCTATTTTGCATATCCCACTTCACAACTCAGAATCATGTTCAAAATTCCAACATTAAAGTCCAGACGTAATCTCCAATAGTCCAGTCAAGGAAAGGTTATAGAGGGATATGTTGGGAAGACAATTTTTGACCCCTCAGTTCTGTTTAGGGTAGTAAGGAGGTAAACATATCAAAAGTCCCCACCCCTACTACCTGTGCTAAGGGGATGGGGGTGGTTAAAAGGTACCATTTTTTGGTTTCTCGTATAAAACTCAAAAACTGTGTATCCTAAGGACTTAAATGTCATATAACAAATTAATGCTCACATAATTTCTCACAATATTTATTCCATAACTTTTTTTCATATCTTCTCCTCTGGTTTTCGAGAAATATGCTCTTGAAAAAAACATGTTTGCCACAATTTTTTTCTATTTCTGCTCTTATAAATTTTTGAAAATCGATGAAGAAAATCCATGTTGATTATGAGCTTATAGAGCATTAAATTCTCTTTAATTTGATGTATATGATGAATTCCACACTTACAAATTTCCCTACACCTTTTTTGCAGCTTTAGTGTTGAGTGTGAAATATCCATTTTCGCAACAATAGACCAATTGACAAAGGAATTTTGAGGGAATGTTTTAAACATAATTTTTTACTTTGCAGCGTTGTTGAGACTAGTTAGGAGGAGAACATATCAAAAGTTCTCATTCCTAACTCATGTGCTAAGGGGATGAGGGTGGTTTAAAAGTTGAATTTTTCAGCGTTCTACTTCCACGCTCATATCTTGAGAACAATGCGTTCAACCGACATATCTAACTATTCAAAACTGAAGCTTGATAAATTCTCTACACTTTTTGTTCAGTGGAGTTTTGTGATATTCCCAACAGTTCCAGAGATATTCGCTCTTGAATGTGTGCAATTGTTAAAATAACAGGTTTTTATCCAATGTTTTGCTCTTTCAGGGCTTATAACTCTCCAACAATGCATCATAAAAACTTATGCTTATTATAGGTTTGTAGAGAATTGAAATATCTTTGAAATGATGTATTATTTCACTATTTCAAGCTTTCCTTTCATTGTTATAGCAGCTTCAATGTAGGGAGTGAAATTTTCATTGCTGCAACAAGTGTCAACTCAGCGGTTCCACACCTTCAACAGAAGGGATAAAGATGCGTAACTTTTGCTATGTTCACCTACTAACTGGTCTCAACAAAGCTACAAAGTCAAAAATTGTGTCACAGACACAAATGTCAAATGTCATTGTCGAATGATCAATTGTTGCAGCAATGAAAATCCCCCCCCCCCTACATTGAAGCTGCTATAACAAAGAAAGGAAAACTTGGAATGGTGGAATAATACATAATTTTAAAGAGAATTCAATGGTCTTCAAACCTACGATAAGCATAAGTTTTTTTGATGCATTGTTGGAGAGTTATAAGCCCTGAAAGAGCAAAACATTGGATAAAAACCTGTTATTTCAACAATTACACACTTTCAAGAGCGAATATCTCGGGAACTGTTGGGAATATCGCAAAATTCTACTGAACAAAAAATGTAGAGAATTTATCAACCTTCAGTTTTGAATAGTTAGTTATGTCGGTTGAACGCATTGTTCTCAAGATATGAGCGTGGAAGCAAAACGCTGAAAATGCAACTTCTAAACCACCCTCATCCCCCTAGCACATGAGTTAGGAATGTTGCTATCTATAGGTCTCCAAATAGGAATGCGATAAGATTCATTGAAAGTTTTGATGATTACATCTAGAGTATGTCACAAAATCATAACACTTGTGTAGCAGGATACATCAACTTAAACTTGTTTTCTAACGATAATATTGTAACTTCATATATTAATACTCTTAATGGAAATGGTTTTAGATCTTGTATAAATGGCAGCACTAGAGTTACAAATCGAACAGAGTCGTCTATAGACCATATATTTCTTAAAACAACTGATAAAGTATTTGACAGTGCGGAAGGAAACGTATTTAAAACAACTATTACTGATCATTACTCAGTGACTTTACATTTAGGATTGAGTAATTTTAAACAAGATAAAAAATCAACTGTATAAGCAATAAGAAAATAACTAACTATAAAAAATTAAAGGATTTATTGAGTAATAAAAAATGAGATAGTATTTATGAAAATCAATCCAATGACGTTAACGATCTGTTAAAAATATTCTGTTCGGTTTTGACTAAGTATATTGAGAATTCTAGTCAGGAAATAAAAATACCACACAGATATAAGCCTTTGAAGCCATGGATTACTTCTGGATTAATAAAATCAATAAGAACTAAAGATAAATAATATAAGAGATCATTAAAAGAACCTCTTAACACAAAACTGAAACATGGTCTTGAAGCATATAAAAACTTATTAAACAGATTAATTGATGAAACAAAAACAAACTATTATCGATCAAAAATAGAGGAATGCAGGAGTGATAAACGTAAACGTAAACGTAAACTATGGAATTACATAAATGAAATCATTGATGATACAAAAAAAAACATGATGAACCAGAAATAGATTCAGCTGAATTAAATAGATATTTTTCGCAAGTTGGTAAAAACTTGGCTGCTCAAATTGAACAAAATACCACCACATCAGATTTCCCATATAAGAGAACCAATGAATTAAATGCATCTTTTTTACAGTCCCGTAAATCCACCGGAGGTGATAGAAACTATAAAAACTCTGAAAAATAACTCTTGTCCAGGTCCTGATAATATTAATAATAGAACTCTAAAGCAGATAGCAGATCTAATAGCTGAACCCCTCTCGTACATTGTAAATAAATGTTTTACCGCTGTATTTCCTGATTCATTTAAAATAGCGGCTAGCGGCTAAAGTGCACGTCCAGTGCCAACATACCTGTCATCAAATTTTTGGTTGGGATCGATTTAGTATGTTATTTTGAGCACAAAATCACAAAAATTAAACGGCGCTCAATATTGTTTTTTAAATAAACTAAGTTCAAAGTAGCAGAACTTTACATGCCATTTAACCTATAAGTAGCAACCATAAGTAGCTAAGGTTAGGAAAAGCTGTAGGTTATGAAAAGCTTTAGGTTAGGAAAAGCTTTATGTTAGGAAAGCTTAGGTTAGGAAAAGCTTTGGGTTAGGAAAACTCAGATTAGGAATATCATAATTTGATGATTTCAATAATCAAAATGGCTGCTACTCATAGGTTAAATGCATGTAAAATTGTGCTACTTTGAACTTAGTTTATTTAAAAAACAATAGCGAGCGCCGTTTAATTTTTGTGATTTTTTGCTCAAAATAACATACTAAATCGATCCCAACCAAAAATTTGATTATAGGTATGTTGGCACTGGACGTGCACTTACATCAAAAACCTACATGTTCCAAATTTCGTGAAAATCGTTAGAGCCGTTTCGAGATCCGTTGGACATAAATAACCAGTTATAAAAATATAAATATAAATAACCAAATATAAAAATATTTACAGATATAAAGAAATTGCTCGCTTAATATAATAGGATTATTCATTCATTAGCATTTGAACAAATGCAATTCCTGATCTATTTCCATTTATAGATTGATCATTTATTGACCCAATTACACACAATTAATTAATATGTTTTGAAAAGGAACAACAGGCACAACCAAAGACTGTCTCTCCTCCGAATTTTAATCCATATTATACTGATCGAAAAAGTATAATTGCTAGTTCATAGCATCCTTAGCGGATAATATCAAAGCTGTATGATCAACATTATTTCTCTTTCTTGATGTCAGATTTTGCAGAAAGAAGATGAGGAAAGTAAGGATGAAAAAATGGGCCCATGTGTTGAGTACTTGCTGCAACACAGTCTGTTGGATTTGTTAGCCACATTGGCGGCGTCCGATGATCCACCTGGCATGAAGCAGTATGTGCTTCAGTTTGTGACTCGCACAGTGGTTCAAATCAAAGCTCCAATCTTAGGACATGTGTCTGTTTTTACATCACTTCAGGCAAGTTGTTTCATTCAATTCATTAGTTTTGGTATTTCTTGATAAAATTTGCTGAATAGGAATTGATTTTGTGGCATTTCTCCACAATTGAAAAAACACAGTTTTATTTTTATCAAGTCCACATTTATTAGATTTATACACAGAACTGCTGTTCCTTGTTGAAACCAGCAGCTGAAGATGTGTTGGTTTCAACTCGAAACTGCAGTCCTGTGTTCAAGTCTAATAAATGTGAACGTGGCAAACTTTTTCAAGTTTGGTATTTCATTTTTGAAAGCAGGTGGGCTAATAACTTATCATTTCTTGACCATTTTCCAACGTTCCTATACCATTTGCTTTTTATTTCAATTTGCATGAGTAGGGTATACACAGGCTCTATGTAGCGTCCTTAATGACCGAACGAATTGAAGTCTAAGATTCAAGTCGACGGTTTTGCATTTCTCTTTTTGTATTTACTAGCAGGTAACCCGTGCTCCGCAAGGGTCTATTTTAAAACTTGACCTAGTGGAATCTTGAAGTGTTTGAAATAGGCCTAGAATCATCCTGGGTTAATTAAGAATCTATATGCAAAATTTCAAGTTAATCAGTCCAGTAGCTTAGACGTGATGACGCTTCAAACATGATCTTCCCATCCCGTACGTGTGTAGGTAATAGTAGGTATTGGTATGAGCCAGTTCTTTTCTTTATTATAGTATAGATAAGTTCTTCAACTTGGTGCTAACCTAATAAAGTGACAGAACTCAAATCTTGTTTAGAAACCTTCCTCAACTTGATGCCAACCTGACAAAATTGGACTGGTTATTAATTATTTAGTTTCCAATTTTAACTGTTTCGAAGAGGTAGTCTCTCTAGATTATAGTTCTATATTAACATAAATGGTATGTACATTATAATTAATATCGGGGCAACGAGCTTCGCTCGTTATTTTATTTATTGACTTTTGATAAACCGAACACAATTCTTTAAAATGATTGGAGAAGTACTAACAGGCACAGCCCAAAACTGTTTCTTTCCCGAATTTTGATTTAAATACACTATAAATAGTCCAGAAAGTAGGTTATGTTCTATACTCTTGAATTCAGGTTCAATTTTCTGTTCAAACATTTGAAAACAAAAAATTATAATTAAGATTATATACAAACCAAATTGAATAACAAAATAACACTCACTAATCACTTAAAATTGTCAAATAATGATCAACTTTGAAAATTATAATATACTCTAGCTTAGAAGGATTATCATGTCATGTCAACTAATCAAATTATGTTTATCAAGTCGATTAAATTTTCTAGCTAGATAAAATTTCTCGCTGATTGATTATGATTACACAACTGGAAATAATTCCGTCTCTCTCCCACACAGGCACACGCATCTTCTGTTATCGAGAGACGACGAAATTATCATCTGTTTTCCAAGGATGAGTTATCCTTTTAATGTCGTTCAGCGAGTTTTCCCAAGAATGAGACCTAGTGCAATACAATTTTTATATCATAAACCTACCATGTTCCATATTTCGTGAAAATCGTTAGAACCGTTTTCGAGATCCGTTGAACATAAATAGCCTAACCAGATATAAAAATAACCAGATATAAATATACAGAAATTGCTTGCTTAATATAATAGGATGTTGAATTATACTATGTCCCATGAATGAAATTATATCTAGAAGGAAAATTGAAATTTGGGATTCGAGGTGCACGAAATTGATATTTTTAGAATCTATATGCAAAATTTGGAGATCTAAATCATTCCCGTTTTTCCGGTAGGCAATCCACAAGTTGACTTGTTTTGATGCGAAGAAACGAACAAACAACCCTACTCTCTCTTGATGCTTATATTTATGCAAGTTCATATTTTTTATGTTCCGCATTTACGGTGAAACGAGGCAATAGATTTCCATGAAATCTGTCAGACAGGTATGTTCTTATTTGAATTTCGCGTCAACGTATATACTAGTAGCTCTGTGAACAGTAGACCTTATGCAGTTTTCTCATTCACAAGTATCTGGTGTCGCCTGTTCACCGGCTTCTCCAGACATCTGTGTAATGCATGCAATGAATAATCTAGTGGTCAGCTGATAGATTATGAATAATTCTATAGTATGATTAATCCTATCTTCAGAGTAGATGATATACAGAGTGAAACAGAATAACGGGAAATTTTTAAAACGCCATAAAACATTACTGGGAAGTGCAAAAATGATTCTATTCAAACTAATTTAAAGTTCAAGACTTTCCATTTGAGAATTATTAATAACATCTATCACTTTTTGACAATTACTTCTTTAAGATGGCTTCCTCCTGCACGAATACACTCTTGAAATATGTGTTGAGATTCCTGAACGATTGCTGCAACATTTCAGCTGGGATATTCTTAATTTCATTTTGAATCGTCTGTTATGATTCAACCAAGTGGATTTCGCTCACAATTTCATCAATAATTTTGAATTAATTGGAAATTAAAACAGAGTCAAAATGAAATCCACAATATCCCAGATGAGATGTTGCAGTGATCAATGAGGAATCGTCAACACAGATTTCAAGAGTGTATCCGTTCAGGAAGAAGCCATCTTAAAGAAGTAATTGTCAAAAAGTGGTAGATGTCATTAATAATTATCAAATGGCAAGTCTTGAACTTTACATTAGTTCGAATAAAATCATTTTTGCCCTTCCCACTAATGTTTTATGGAGTTTTTTAAAGTTCTCGTTATTCTGTGTCACTCCGTATATAGTGATATCAGAGTATGAAGGAGATTTCCTTTTCCTTTCATATTATCCTTAAAATGCAAAATTTCATAAAACCTTGTGTATACATCGACGCGCAATTCAAAAAGGAATATTCCTGCCAAATCTCATAGAATTCTTTCAACGCGTTTGACCGTAAATGCGTTACATACATACATACAGACAAACGAGAGAAAATCAGAGTTAAAACGACCTCATAGCGTTCGGTCAATAAGGTTTTTTTTTGAAAATTTGCATTTTAAGGATAATACAAAAGGAAAAGGAGCCTCCTTCGAACGCTAATATTACTGTGAAAATCAGACTGTAGAATTATTCATCATAAATCAGTTGTCGAGTGGACTATTAATTGCATGCAATGACGCATGCAATAATAACTGAAAGTAAGATAGTTTTTTCTCTCGATCTTTGTTTGCTCTCAACTCGGGCTGACCTGTTGCCAGCATGTCTTGAAGGAGATTAGCTTTTGATGTTAGCATTTTTGATACACCAATCCCAACATACATTAGCCGTTTTCACACCGATATCGCGCCGATACGACATACATACAGGATTTACTCTGATGGGCAGTATGAGAGGAGGCTGTGGTTTATTACTGCGCGAAGTATACTGTTCACAGAACTTGAAATTTTAAATTTATTTGCCAAAAAATTCATACATTACAAAAATTTGATATAGACAAGTCTAACAAAAACACAATTTCTTAAACTAAGAAATAACATAAAATAGAACTTGACCAATCATGAAAACTTGAGATAAAAGTAGAATTTTTCAGGCGCCACCAGCAGAAGAGAAAAACATCTTGCCCGCTGGTGGGAGTATTTGTATAAATAAATAAATAAAAACAATAACTTGAAAGAAAGTATCAAACTAGAAAGAATAAACGAGTAAATATAAAGATAGCTTAAAAACGATGAAAAACAAAATTGAATGAGAAAAAAACACAAATCGAATTGACATTACCACCATTCCGATCCCAGTGAAAAAAACCTCTCCTTAATCCAAGTATCAATCATTCTATCTCAGACTTTCAATTCAAAATCAAATGGTAAAATATTTATAAATCTAGTGCTCATATACATGATCTGTCTTCTTATAAAGCTCAACCTAGAATCAAGAATAATATATTTCAAAGATGTGTCAGGTCTTAAGTTATAAAACGGTTTATCAGTTCTGATAAATGTTTCTCTGTTTTTAACAATATGTTTAAGAAGTCTTTTGAAATAAAGTTGCCTTATTGTCATTACATTAAATTCAACAAAGAGGGATTGACTGGGATATAACCTAGGTTTTTTTTTAAATTGTCTTAATTATGTACTTTTGAATTAAAAATAAATTAAGAAGGTGAGTGTCATAGGCTCCACCCCATACAACTAAACCATATTGAATTAAATACTGTACAAAAGCATAGTATATCATCCTAAGACATTCCAAGTTAAAAATGTTGTTAATTTTGTAAAATTTATAGTTTGCATATTTTAGTTTATTGCAAAGGAAAGTTATGTGTGGACTCCACCTCAAATATTCGTCTATTATTACACCCTGATATTTAATTTCATTAACTTTTTCAATAGATGGGCAGTCACAGGTAAGAGTGTCTGTACAGTTCAAATGGAGCTTCATACTAAATTCTGCATTAGGTTGGTCACCTGCATTTGCAGCAAAATTTATGAATTTGGTTTTAGATATATATTAAGACTAAGGGTATTTGAGTCCAACCATTTTTTGACTATATTCAAAAAACAACTAAATATCCTCAGCAACTTTAAAAACATCCGTCCAACTCTCATGCGAAAAAATGATGGCTGTATCATCAGCAAATAAAACTATTTTACCATTATTGAGACTGAGTTTAAGGAGATCATTTACATACAAAAGAAAAAAAAGCGGGGATAAAACTGTTCCTTGAGGCAATCCAAAAGGGGGTAACCGCACAGTACTCTCACATGAATTTAAATTGTTCAATGAAAGAGTTTGCGACCTATCACACAAATAGCACTACTAGTAATAAACCTCTTATTGACATTTGTTATGTAAAAAATACTTTTCTATCATTCATTTATTGAATATAATTATTATATGAATAAAACGATTCCTTCTTAATTCATAATCTCCAAACCACCTTTCTCGTTGTATTGCGTCTAAATTTTTAATATTTTTGTTCTAAAATAGTTTTTTTTAAAGATACCGTAATTCCTTTTAATAGAATTCGATGTGATAGTCGAAGATAAGGTCAGCTTCAAACTTCTCAACTATTTTATCGCTATTTGTGGCAACATTCGAATATGTTTTAAAAGATCTGTAAACTTCATCGAATATTTAACTGTCTACGTGAGAAATAGTTTATTTTTTCAAACAGACATTTGCAGAACTTGTCTGAATTTGAAGATATTTCATTATTTTTCACTATCTGATTTACCTGATAATAATTTTTTTTCAATAAAAATATTTTTGGTACTTTCTTTTTTATTTAAATAAAAGATAATATAATTAGTTTATTTTATAGAAATTGGTGAGCATATGTGATGGAGCCAAGCATTCACCTTGTGAAAATGATGAGGTCCAGTTCTTATTTTCACTTAGTGCTCTTTTAAGGAAGCATCCGCAGCTAATACCAATGTTGGATACTCAGGTTGGTGTGATTGTTCAATAAAAAAAACTATTTCCAGTTTTTGAAAAAGATTATCTTCAACTTATTGCCATTTAAAAGCAAAAAACTAATTTTCCTAACATTTCCTTTTACCTTGTGAAAATTCACTTTCATATAACGATGTGAGTTGAATCTTGCCGGCAAGTTGATCGATACTCGGTCGTAATCAGCTGACCGTTGCCGTGACTCGTACTCGGTCAAGTCGATACTCTGTATATTAAGGTGCGTACAGATATACGCGCCGCGCAATGTTAGTAGACAGAAGGTTGATCACTCACAGGTGTAAGATTCGAAATGGTGGGGGGAACGCCAACGTGTAGTAAAAAAGTGATAAGAGTAACCACACTGAGCATACAGTTTATTCACTGTATCTTCAAATACATCGTCGTTTAAACCCCTCAAGATTGACCTAGAACATAAAAATTCTCCATACTTATAGCGAATGAATCACCGATTCTAATGATGTTGTTAAATATTTCAAGTTCATTCAACTTGTATGAATAAAATTAAGTTGAAAGTCTTTCAAGAGTCTAAAAACGTGACACGAAAAAGTTAATAGGCTGGAAAAGCGTTAGTAGACAACGTTATACTATTATAATTTCAGATTAACCCATAAAAGATCTTGATAAACCAATGCATTGCAATAAACCAATAAACCGATCCCGATAAATCCAATGAATTTCATTCATATAAATGCACTGAACACATGCTGGTATCGAGCACATATTCTACGAGAATCAAAATATCTCATCCCCGAAATTCACAAGCTGATGTATAGCCAAACTACAAAATATAAACACGACCTAGAAGATAAAGAAACCTCAAGGGTTTGAAAGGGAAGGTTAGTAGGTGGGGGTTTTTGCTTTAATATGGCAAAATGCTTGTATTATTTAAATGTTTTGATAATTATTGTAAAGCAGAAACAGAAAGCTTGCATGTCAGAAAATGTTTGTGTTATATAATTTGACTATACGTCACCATATGATTTTCAAGAATGCGATATTCTGCCTACTCTGTACTACAGCCTACGTCACGGCTGCAGTTCCCCCACTCCAATTGCATTTCAACTAAAATACTATAGATGAGTGACCAACCTTCTGTCTACTAACTGCGCGCCGCGAACATGAGCAATTCACTTTTAATCAGCTGACTATATCTGTATTTTTACAGAAACGGTAAGATACAGATATAAAAAGCTTGGCATCAGCTGATTAAAAGTGAATTGCTCATGTTCGCGGCGCGTAAATCTGAACGCCCCTTTAGGTTTTGATGATGTACTCACAAAAATTATAATTTTTGCTGAATATCTCCCAAACTCAAACCATAAATACGCAATCATAGAACATAATTTAGGTCAATATTAGTTTTTGGACATGATAGTAAGAAATTGGATAAAAAGGAAGAATTCCAGATTTATTCGCTTTCAAAACTGAATGAACATTAGCAATATTGAAAGTCATAACCCAATATTTGAAAGAATTCTAAAACTAAAAAATCTGAAATTAATAAACCAGCTGTTAAAATTGTTTTATACTTATCATACAGGGTGGGCGAAAAGTCCGAGAACGGCTTACAGTCCGGCTTCTTATGGCTCAAAAACAGGGATTCGTGGGCACTTCGTGAAGATGGAAACAGACCCAAATATTCTGATTCTAGGGTACCTCAGGATATCCGAACTTGATGCGCATTTGGGGGTCGCGACTGGGCCGCGCAATGGCCGATTCAAAATGGCGGATCCAGCATTAATTAAAACGGTCATAGAATGGTTACCATTCATGACAGAGACCTCTAGTAAACGTGAATCGAATCACAATGAACTATTCAACTATGCTGCCAAATTTGTTGTTACAAATTTCCACCTAAAACATGATTTTTTTCTGAATAACTACTTTCAATGACAATTTTTTTATATAAAGTGCCAAGCAAAACTTCTTTGAAATAGAATTTATGATTTATTTCCGTTTGTTTCAAGCTTTTATCACCTTTTGTTCTGGAGTTATGATTTTTTTATGATGTCATTCTAGCCGCTGAGACAATTAACCATCATTAAAACTGAACTATAAAATCGTTTTTCTCACGACTACTTAATGATAAAGACTTGAAAATGGTCTCAATCTCTTTGTTACAACCAGCCGAATAAGAATATTGATGAGAAAACAATGAATATATTTTTCATAATTGATAAATTCAAGATGGCGGTCATAACTGATAAATTCTTTTATATCGATTTATATTCAGTTATAGTGAGAGATATCGGATTGTTTCTACCACCAAAGTGTTCATAAATACCCGAAATATAATGTTCTAGATATTTATCTCATTTTAATTACTCTTTCCATGATTAATTTAGTTCCAAAAACTTGGAACATGCAATCTTCGGGGACGAAATTTTACTTTCCACTCTGTAAATGTATTCACAGTGAACATAAAAGTTGGAAATTTGTAATAACAAACTTGGCAGAATAGTTGAATAGTTCATTGTGATTCGATTCGCGTTTACTAGATGTCTCTATCATGGATGGTAACCATTCTATGACTGTTTTAATTGATGCTGGATCCGCCATTTTGAATCGGCCATTACGCGGCCCAGTCGCGACCCCCAAATGCGCATCAAGTGGTTCGGATATCCTGAGGTACCCTAGAATCAGAATATTTGGGTCTGTTTCCATCTTCACGAACAGGGCCGCCCCGAGGTTAATTGGCGCCCGGGGCGAAATTTTAATATGCGCCCCCCACAATTATACCGCGGTAAGGTAGTATTTAAAAGTAAAGCCACATCGCTCTTCCAGGATGAGAACATCCATTATGGGCTGCATCCTTTCCTTGATAATCATGCTATAGATTTTGTAAGCAGTGTTTAGCAAGCTGATTCCTCTACAGTTGTCACAGGAACTTCCTAGTCCAGTCAATATAATCATAAAAAGGAGGTGTGCTTGCAATTTATATTGTAGTTCTGATTTCTAAATATATTATTTGGATACATTAGAGTAGTCCAGAACCAATCTCTTCATGCAAAATTTCTTTGTGCTAGGTACAGAGTGGCCCGAAAACCTCGTATTTTCAGTTCATTTCCCAGTTTTTAGCTATTTCTACCAACTCCAGTAATCGGACGGAAACATTTGCTGTAGCCTTTGTTCTAGATTATAAAATTCTGAATAAAATGAGATTATTCGGAACTCTCTATCTTCAATAAGTACTGAGTTATGATTTTCAAAAAATGAGTAAAATTTAAAGAAGAAATCAATTCTGACGAATTTTAGTTTTTGATCAACAATATCTTTCGATTGTTAAGGTACCATTTAGTTAGATGTATAATTCAAAATCCATCTGGGCATATTTTTGTGCTATACAATCTATGATCAGGTAGAGCGCTCTATCTCATATAGATTTCCAGGTACAACTGACAACAATGCTCCTTGTATTGTGAAAAAACATCTAATTACCAGCTTCAACCATCATCACCTCACATTGATATTTCGCACAATGACATAAGCTCATGCGATTATGCTCTATGAGAATCACCCGTTAGATGCACTCCATTTCAGTATTTCCTAGTGGAGAGGCGCGCATAAGGACACCTCAAGGATCAAAATTTCAAACACATAACTCTTGACACAATGCTCAGATCTCATCGTACCACACTTCATTCTTCTCGGCTCGTCAAGGCGGTCCAAAATCATGCATCATGAGTCAAATTCGGTCGAAAAGTAGAAAATTTATTGTTGAGTGTACTTAGCCCATATTCCAATACACAAAAAATGGCCAATTTCCAGTAGTTGGTGATGATGGTTGAAGCTGAAAATTAGGTGACATTGTTATTCATTAAAGTACTAACAAAATAAATGCTAATCCATCTCATTAATGAAGCAAGGGTGTAATATTAACAGAATAAAGACATTCAATTTGTTGAATAAATTCAAGCAAGTTGTGAAAATATTTGATAGTTGATAATACAGGTAAAGTGTCACCAATATATTTCACAATCCATATTTGGGGGGCTCCACTCAGTATGATGTCTTTTGGAGTGTAGGCCTATGTGTGTCACTAAATGCACTTTTAAATCTATAAATATAACTGACTTTTAATCTAAATTAAACCTATATACTCAAATTCGAACAACTATGGTACATCACTCCAAATCTAACTAATCTAACCAACTAAATGAAGCGACCAATGACGACTTGCTGGTTGCAGGGGCAGTGGGCGCGCATAGACTCACTCAATGACTAGAAAAATATACGCCTATATGTTATGCGTAGAGTGACTGTATTTACCAAAAGTTTAATCAGTGAACGTCAAGTTTTTATTGTTTATGCTATACAATTCACACTTCACATATAAGTAATGAGGTATACACAGAAATGGATTGATAAGAAAATGGTTCAAGACTTTTAAAGTGAAGGTGAAATAAAGGTACCAGGTACTTGAGCCGATAATGTCGTGGCGGTAATCATTATACGACCGCGGCGCCCCCCTAGCCGAGGCGCCCGGGGCGACCGCCCCGGTCGCCCTGCCCTTTGGGCGGCCCTGTTCACGAAGTGCCCACGAAATCCCCTAAGTAACCGGACTGTTAATATCTCATACATAAATATAATTTGATGGTGGGTGTGATTGGGGATCCTATTCAAATTGAAAATACTACTTTACTATGACTTTCAAAATCTGGAAAAAAATGGATGACGAAAACCGCACGTCGATTTCTCAAACCGTTTGGAAGATATTCACATTATTAGACAATACCACTTATGTATTTCATTTTTGATTTTCATGGTATTGATTACTAATGTGAATATCTTCCAACTATTTGAGGTATCAATGTGCGGTTTTGGCCATTCTTTTTGTCTTGAAATTCCGTATCATGTAATCATGTATCGCATGACCACCTTCCTATTAAAAAAAAAAAAAAAAAAAAAAAAACAGTTGCATTCAAAATGGCGGATCCAAGCTGGCGGACCAGATTTTTAAAGTCATAGTAAAGTAGTATTTTCAATTCGAGTAGGAACCCCAATGACACCTACCGTGCAATCACATTTTTCATTAGATACTAAGCCGTTCTCTTACTTTTTGTTTTGAATAGTATTGGTTAATAATGTGAATATATTCGGAACGGTTTGAGATATCGATAAGCGGTTTTCGTCATCCATTTTTTCTTGAAATTCCGTATCGAAATCATGTATCCCATGACCACCTTCCCATTTAAAAAAATAAAGTTGCATTCAAAATTGCGGATCCAATATGGCGGACAAGATTTTTAAAGTCAAAGTAAAGTTGTATTTTCAATTTGAGTAGGATCCCCCAATCCTACTCAAATTGAGTAGGTGAAAAGTGGCGTCTTCCCACTTAAAAAATGGCTCCTTCCCATTTAAAAAAATAAAGTTGCATTCAAAATTGCGGATCCAAGATTGAGGACCAGATTTTTAAAGTCATAGTAAAGTAATATTTTCAATTTGAGTAGGCTCCCCAATCACACCCACCGTCAAATTATCTTTGTGTATGAAATATTAAGCCATTCTCGGACTTTTCATCCACTCTGTATGTCTCATATACCATATAAATTTTAACCCAAAATTTGAAATTAGAAAATGAGTCAGTTGCTATAGTAAACCGCACGAAAATAGTCTGATGGAAATTGGAATGGCTGAGACCCTCCTCACCCCCTCCCTCCGCACTCGCATTAGACGTCAAATCCTCAGGAGGTGTATTTCAAAAGTATTAATTCTCCTTTTTAATCAGCTATGTACACCGTTGATCAACTCTTATTGACAACGTTTCATTTATCTGTTCCAATTTCCATCAGAATATTTTTTTGCGGTTGTCTAGCTACTACTCGCACAGATTAGAGTATTACAGTACTTTGTGTACTATATTATAAAGCATGTACTTTGTCCATTGAGGTATAACTTATGGACCTTTTCCGTTATGCGCCAAGAAATGTACTCCGTCCAAGAAATGTACTTTGGTGTAGTTCTAGTAGTTCTAATTTTCGCTACTAGGCTGCGTTACTATCGCACTTCCATCGTTTAGCGGGTAATGAGAATTCAATTTGAAATATGTAAAATGTATAAAAATTGGAAGAAAACTTGAAAGTTGTTTTATCAGGGGTGATTTCTACTACGGTACCATTGATACGAGTACGAGTCTCAAGTTGAATTTCAAAGTTTTCTATTCATAAAATCCCGAAATTCATTAAATCCAGACATTGCTATCCATTAAAGTACTAACAACATGAATGCTAATCCATCTCATTAATGAAGCAAGCGTGTAATATTAACAAAATAAAGACATTCAATTTGTTGAAAAAATTCATGCAAGTTGTGAAAAAAATAAAATAAAATTTTTATTTCCCCCACAAAAATAAACTTCAACATCAATTACACAAAATATTAGATAAATTACAATATTACATACAATAGTTAGTTACAAAAAATTCTTGTAATGTGTCCTCTACTTCTTAAGTTTTTTCTGTGTGGAAATTGACCTACTCCACTATGGCGTACCATGTTCTAGAGTAGGTTTTGTTAGTTTTTTTGTGCGTATTATTAATTAGTTAGAGTTTAGTAAGTCATTAGGTGGTTAGTTGTTGTTTGAAATAATGTTTCCTATGATGTGTTTAAAGTTTGCAGGAGTAGATTATATAATTTTGGTGCTAAATGATTGAAATGTCTCTGGTATAGTGCCTTCCTTGCAACACTGGTGATGAGAAGATTCCTGTATCTGGTGTTGTGGTTGTGGTTTCTGGTTTGAAATGTTGTTGGGTTCTTGTGTAATCTGCATAGTATCTCCTTGGAGTAAAACTGTCTTGGATCCATCACGTCAAACTCATTGAATAGCTGGTCTGATGAATAGCGTGGAGGCTTCTGGTTGATGATCCTCATGATCAGCTTCTGTACCCTGAGGAGCGGTTCGATGTGCTAGAAGCTTGCACCTCCCCATCCCACAATACCATACAGCATTAGGTACTGTACTAGAGAGAAGTAGATAACTCTTAGACATCCCTTGTCGACCAGTGTCCTCAGAATCCTGAATCTGTAGATGGTCTTCCCAGCGAGATGATGATCCCAGCGCAGAAAAGAGTCCATAGTAACTCCCAGGTATTTTCTGTGACTGTTTCCTGTGAACTGTGTATGAAGTGTTATTCCGTTGATTCTTGATTACTATCTTATCTCCTGTTGGCTGTCCATGTTGAGTCGCCGAAAAGGTCAGAAAGAAGGTTTTCTCATGGTTCAATGTTAGCAGATTTTCACTGAGCCAGCGAGACACCCTCTGAAGTCCAGTCTCGGCTTCTCTCCAGGTCATCTCCCAGGTCGGTTCAGAGAACAGTAGAACAGTATCATCTGCAAAGGTGGTGATTGATCCATTAATTTCCATGTTGCATAATGGATTTATGTAGAGAAGAAAAAGAATTGGTCCTAGTACTGTTCCTTGTGGCACTCCAAACTTTACAGTCAGCTTGTTGCTTATACATCCATTGACTCTGACACATTGTGTTCGGTTTGATAGGTAGCTCTTGAAAAGATTCCATGCGACTCCTCTTATTCCACAGTTATCAAGCCTTGAAAGAAGAATGTCATGTGACACGGTATCAAAAGCCTTCTTTAAATCTAAGAATACTGCTAATGGTTTCTCTTCAGTGTTTATTTTATCGGAAATCTGAGTGGTCACATAGTGGATAGCATCATTTGTACTGCAACTAGATCTATAACCATATTGGTTTGGCGATAGAAGATTTTTTTTTCAAGAAAGCTGATCAGTCTTGTTTTGATACACTTTTCATAAAATTTGCCATATCTTTATCATCATCTCCCAATTTCAATTCTCTCCCTTCCAAGTGGATTTGTGTTCTTGGCCGTTGCACTTCAGTTATTTCTCTTCTTACTTCCCATGTTTGCTTAGAGTTGCTGGAAGTTTCAAATCGCCTTGAAAAGTATTGTTTCTTCGCATTTTCTATTACAGTTGTTAGTAGATTTCTGTACATTCTATAATACACTCTAAGCTGTAGATTCGCTGTATTATAATTGCTTTGTCTGTGTAATTTATCTCTCTTCCTTATTTATGTAATTAATTCATTTGTAATCCAAGGCTCAATTTTTATTTTTGTGTGCGATACTCTTTTAATAACTTTACATTCTTCTGTGTATTTCTTCAGTATTTCTATCATTCTCTTCAAAGCACTATCAGCGCATTCCTGCAGGTACACGGAATTCCAGATCTCATTCGTTAGTGCTAATGAAAGTTTATTATAATCAATACTTTCATATTAGGGTTTTCTTCTGTTGTGATTGTGTTCCACCGCATCATATTTAATTCCCAGAATAGTTATAAAATGATCTGTGATAGAATTTGGGAAAACTATTGGTATTATATCTTTTTTAAAGTTTATCAGAATATGATCTATACATGAAGCGCTATTATTTCCAATACGAGTTGCCTGCTTTATACAATGTAGGAATCCATATTCACTGAGTAGATTATCATAGTCTTCCAGTTGCCTGTGCTGATTTGGTTCTTTTGTGTTGATGTTCAAATCTCCTAGAACGATGTAAATAATACAGGTAAAGTGTCACTTACCAATATATTTCACAATCCATATTTTGCGGGCTCCACTCAGTATGATGTCTTTTGGTGTGTAGGCCTATGTCCGTCACTAAATGCACTTTTAAACCTATGAATATAATTACAATAGGCGTAGACTAACTTACCCATAGATTAACCCATTTTTTGCCCACATTTTTTACACTAGAGAATGTCATAAAAGTATACGAAACTAGTTGTTTTATAGAATAATAACAAGGGTACTTGAGTGAGTTCCATGTTATGATGAAAGTATTGATTAACATTGGTGTTGCAATCCTTGTCTATCATTCGAAAAAACACATAGCGCTATCCCTTTTTACATTTTCAACGTTGCCAGATCGTTTTCAACAATATAGACATGTATGCCGGTATCAGCAATCCTCTATAGAAGGCAGTGGCAAGGCAGAGAATCGGCAACGCTATTCTCCTATTTTTTCCACTGTCATTCTCATTTTAGAAATTTCAAAAATCGAATTTCTCATCTATAGTCGTATCATTACAGCCTTTAGTTGGTTAGATTAGTTAGATTTGGAGTGATGTACCATAGTTGTTCGAATTTGAGTATATAGGTTTAATTTAGATTAAAAGTCAGTTTTATTTATAGATTTAAAAGTGCATTTAGTGACACACATAGGCCTACAATCCAAAAGACATCATACTGAGTGGAGACCGCAAAATATGGATTGTGAAATATATTGGTGACACTTTACCTGTATTATCAACTATCAAATATTTTCACAACTCGCTTGAATTTATTCAACAAATTGAATGTCTTTATTCTGTTAATATTACACCCTTGCTTCATTAATGAGATGGATTAGCATTTATGTTGTTAGTACTTTAATGAATAACAATGTCGGGATTTTACGAATAGAAAACTTTGAAATTCAACTTGTGACTCGTAGTCGTATCAATGGTACCGTAGTAGAAATCACCTCTGATAAACAACTTTCAAGTTTTCTTCCAATTTTTATACATTTTACAGATTTCAAATTGAATTCTCATTACCCGCTAAACGATGGAAGTGCGATAGTAACGCAGCCTAGTAGCGAAAATTAGAACTACTAGAACTACACCAAAGTAGAAATTGGACGGAGTACATTTCTTGGCACATAACGGAAAAGATCCTATTCTTTTCTAAATTTGTTTGTGTTTTGTTTTCAGGTTCCTCGAACGCCAACCCTGGACAGACGCAGTAGCGTGGACAGTGAGGCCAGTAGTCACTATTCAGTGAGCTCTGCGTTTCTGAGCAATCCACTGTTGGCCAATGGCAGTGAAGCTGAGCCTGCTGAGTGCTACACTCCTCCGCTCAACAACCCCCTCTTCCGTCCCTACATTCCAAGTCCCCGTTCTAGGACGCCAAAGCTGTTGCCGGCTGCCACCAGTGCCACCAGTGGCTCAGTCGATGAAGGCTGTGATATTTATGAAAATAGTAGTGATATTGGTCTTGCTTCCGAGACCGATGATGATCCAGTATTTTGCAATGAGTTCATGATATTGGACTCGCTTCTTAGTTACCTGGACTCTGCAGTAAGTATACTCACTGACTCCTATATTCTGGTACATATTCTCATCAAGTTTTCGACCTTAGACTCTAGTCGAGAGCATGTGTTTCCAAATGGTGACACTCAGACCAGTCGATTCTAGTTTCCGCGACGTCACCATTTGAAAACACATGCTCTCGACTAGATTCGAGTCTCATCTCGACCTGAGTCGCGTAAGTGTGAGTTGAGCCTTAGTGTATTCATGAAATTGGTTTGATTTTTGTTGATATTTGTATTGAAACTGTGTTTGAGTAGATACGATTTTTATTTTGTAAATTGCATTTAAAAAAAAAATAAAATGTCTGTATCTTGTTGAAAATTCATCTCGACCATTCCAGACCCTAGGACTCATTCCATTGCCAGTCGACATTAGTGACGGCTTAGACATTTGTGTTACTAGCCAGTTCTAATTTTGGCTATAATGAGATTCTATCATCTCTAGTGATGTAAAATACCCGGTTATTTAAAACTAAATACCCAGGCTATTTACCCGGGTAAATACCCGAAATTCAAAAATACCCGGGTAAATTGGGTACCATTATACCCGGGTAAATTTATGGAATCATGGATTTTTATACCCCTGAATACATTATAATTGTCATTGTATGATATTGTGATTGTATGTATGGCATTGTCTTAGCTATAATGCAATTTTTTCAATTGATTATTATTTTTCAAATATTACTCAAAATTGAAAATAAACAGGATTTTTTATTTTAAGAAGAAACTGGGTAAATAAGAGTAAGCTAATTCTTTATAAGTTTTATACATGTATTTCTACCTAAAACTGGTACTCAATAATAATTATTGAAAGAATTTTAAAATAAAATAACAGTATTTATCTATCACAGTAGTTATCTATTACATTTTATTTACATTAATTATTAACGTATAGTATTGCGTTAGAACTCGTAGAGAACGGACGTATAGTGGAGTAGTAATAGTGTAGTGTAGAAGTAGTGAGTCAGCAGTTTTGTTCGCGATCAAAAGTGGAACAAAAATATTGCATCGAGTATCGGTCGTCAACCGCGGTATTTTATGCAAGCAAAGCGACCTGCTTTACGCGGCCGTTATATATGTCGCATTCGCGTTTCCGTGTGCGTGAGTGTTGATTACGAGTGCTGTTTGAAATGTATGGTAGCAAAATCACACTATGTCCGACTAAGTGGAGCCATCTAGTTTTCCTGCATCAGAGCAAGAAGAAAAGGAAGCCACTAACGAGAGGATGGATACCAACAACATGGCAAATACACCAGAAATTCAGTGTTCACCGGATCAATACATAAAAGCAAATAAACTCAAATCTTCAGCTGAGCAGGAATTTTTCATCGCCTGGAAGGAATCTGATGAGAAGAGGAAGGAGCTAGAGAGAAGCAACGCAGAACTCTGAAAGTACGAGGATTGAAAGTTCTAGAAGTTCTAAACAAGCTGAGGTGGAAGACAAGAGATATGTTCATGGTATCATTCAGCGCGGAAGAAGATAGAAAAACAGTATTTTAATTGAAAAATATACTTGGCTGTAGAGTGGAGGTTGAAGCACTGAAGAAGGCCGATCTGATACCGCAATGCAAACATTGCCAAGCATACGGCCACACACAAAAATATTGTAACAAGGAGCCGAGGTGTGTTAAGTGTGCAGGTAAACACCAAACAAAGGAATGTTTAAAACCCAACGATGCTCAACCAAAATGTATTCATTGCGGTGAAGCACATCCAGCCAGCTATCGAGGTTGCACTGTCACAATCGAATTGCAAAAAATCAGGAATTCTACTAAAACAAAAACTATTGCAGATTCACGAAAGAAAATCATTCAAAATATCCCACCAAAAATTACCACGGAAAATACAGAAGCTCACAATCTAAACAATGGTAGTGTAGTTAAGAAACTAACTTTCGCCCAGATTGCCTCAAAAGAAAATAGACCGAAATTGGAAGAGCCAAAAAGTGAAGTAGAAGAAGGCACCAATAATATTTTGCATCTCATCTTGGCGAAACTGGATAGACAATAGCAAATAATCACCTCACTACAATCTAAATTTCAGAAGTTAGAACAGAGTAAAGTACTGAAATTCAAATGATTCATTCACTAAAAATAATGGAATGGACCGCGAATGGATTGTTACAACGGCAACAGGAGTTAGAAGCAGTTCTACACATAGAAAAAATAGATATATGTCTTATATCTGAAACTCATTTTACAAATCAATCGTTTATCAAATTCAAAGGCTTTAAGATCTATCATGCTTTACATCCCAGCAATGTTGCGAGGGGTGGAAGTGCCATCATCATCAGAGACAATCTACAACATCATGAACAAGTGAAACTCGAAAGTGATAGAATTCAATTGATAGGTATAGCAGTGCAAGCAGTAAATTATCACTTCGTTGTTGCAGCTATTTACTGTCCTTCCCAGATATTCCATCAGAAGAGAGGAGTATTCGACATTGCTTGATATGTTAGGAGATAAATTCATTCTTGGTGGTGATTTCAATGCAAAGCACGTGCATTGGGGATCGCGCTTAACAACACACAAGGGAAGACAGCAATAAAAGAGATGAGGTGCGAAGCTCTTTCAACTGGTAAACCAACCTACTGGCCCACCGATACGATGAAAATCCCAGATCTCATAGATTTCTTCCTGACAAAGAATATATCAGTTAATTATTTGCATTTAGAGGATAGTTTCGATTTTAATTCCGACCACTCACCCATCATTATGACTCTGAGTGATTCAATCACCAGTAGAAACAGTGAATGTTTGATAAGAGAGGCTGAGAGGTGTCATGCTGAATTAGATTCGTGGTTTGTTCAGAATAGTCTTAGTTTGAACTGCAAAAAACTAAAGTAATTCCCTTCAGTAGAGACTATAAAAGTTTTGGAATAAACTTGAATACTCAAAGTAGAGTTGAAACTTCTGATTCCACGACATTCTTGGGTCTGATGGTGGAGAGTGATTCGAAGTGGAAGCTACATATTTCTCATGTCACTAGTAAATTGAATAGAGCCTTGTTTGCATTAAGAGTAATGGCTAGAGTAGGGAGTGAAAAAACTGTTCTTTTTGTATATCATGCTTATTTTCTGTCAGTTATGAGATATGGAGTTATTTTTTGGGGAAAAAGTATAGAGAATAATGGAAATTTCATACTGCAGAAGAAAGCCATTAGGATAATTTATAAGATTAATACAATGCGCTCTTGCAGACCTTATTTTAAAGAAAAGAGATTGCTGACGGCTCCTGCTATTTATATATTAGATTTAGCAATCTTCGTTTTTAAAAATAGACGAATGTATGAGGAGAACCAGGTGAGTCATCCCCATAATACACGATTTAGAGGTTTTGTTTACCCACATCACAGACTAAGCCTGCTGGAGAGTGGCCCGTTTTATATATGGGAATGAAAATATTTAATTCAATCCCATCTCACATGAGAGAAATTGATGGCTTGAAGGAGTTCAAAAAATCACTCAGGGAATTCCTTATTGTATTGTGTCCGTACAGGTTAGCAGACTTCATTGTTGAATAATGTTTGATTGATGTATGTTATGTGGGATCTGTTATGTTGAAATATGAGGGATGGTAGATATTAGATTAAACTTTGACGTGTCATATACTGCGGGATCGTTGCTCCCTTAATGCAGTTTAATAATTGTGACGAACAAGAAAAGTAAAGTAAAAGTAAAGTAAAGTACGGAAGGAAAATACTTGTCCTTGGTTTAGCGAATAGCCGCACTCATTGGGATGGTTTCTAACAGATGCTGAAGGAAAGAATAGAATTGAACTCACCATTGAGAAACGAAAAACAAATTGATCGAGAGTTGGAGAAGTTTGTGACTTCAGCATCGTGTAATACTCCACAAATCAGAAGAAGAACCACTGGAAATAATTACCCTGCGGAAATCAGAGAATTGATTGTTGAAAAACGAAGAGCTAGAAGGTGATGGCAGCAATCATGTTCCCCCAAGACAAAAGAGTTTTGAACATTCTCACTCAAGAACTAAGGAGGGAAATTCAATTTATCAAGGATGAATCAATTAATAGTTACTTGAGAAACTTGATAGCACAATGCAGTACGGACTACTCACTCTGGAAGGCAGCTAAAAAAATAAAAAAAAAACATTCAACAATCTCCTCTCAGAAAGCAGAACAGACAATGGGCAAGGAGTAGTGATGGAAAGGCACAGGCATTTGCGGATCATCTTATAAACGTTTTCCAGCCAAACAACACAGGTGAAGAGGAAACTTTAGAAGCTGATGAGAATATCTTACAGCCGAATCAAGAAATAATGTGTGTCACAGTAGAAGAGGTGAGAAGAGAAATAAGAAATCTGAATAAAAAAAACCCCTTGATTTGACATGATAACTGGCTCAGTCCTCAAGCACCTACCAAGGAAAGCAATAGTGAAATTAACAAACATTTTGAATGCTTCTTTCAGACTAAAATTCGTACCAGGAATATGGAAAGTAGCAGAGGATTAAGTATCATCATATAGGCCAATATCATTGTTACCGGTCCTATCCAAGTTGTTTGAAAGGATTTTACTGAGTAGGCTAAAACCAATAATTGAGAGACAGCACGTAATTCCAAATCTTCAATTCGGCTTCAGAGTGAAACACTCAACAATAGATCAAGTGCATAGAATTATAAATGTGATAGAGAAGTTTGTTCAGCAGCTTTCCGTGATATAGGGCAAGCTTTTGATAAAGTATGGCATGAAGGTTTTATTTTCAAGCTCAAAAAAGTGCTACCAAACCAATATACAGATATATTACAATCCTATCTGACTGACAGATACTTTAGGGTCAGGCATGAAAGTTCATATTCTGATCTGAAGGAAATTAAAACAGGAGTTCCGCAAGGCAGTGTTCTGGGACCAGTTCTTTACCTACTCTACACCAGCGATATTCCCAGCCTTGAAGAGAATACTACAGTAACATTTGCTGACGATACAGCCATATTATCAGTAGACAGTAATATTCATATTGCAACAGAGAAACTACAGAGATCCATCAACAAAATTCAAGATTGGACTAGAAAGTGGAGAATGAAATTGAATGAAGCAAAGTCGATTCACATCAATTTCACCAATAAGAAGGACCTGCCCATACCAATAACTATCAACAACCAAGTTGTACCATATGCTAATGATGCCAAGTATCTAGGTATGACCTTGGACGCAAAGCTTCGCTGGAAGGCCCATGTCAAGAAGAGAGAAGAGCTTGGAATCAAATATAAGAAGCTGTATTGACTGATCGGAAGAAACTCCATTCTTTCAATCCGAAACAAAGTACTTCTGTACAAACAGATATTAAAGCCAGTATGGACGTATGGTATACAACTTTGGGGGTGTTCCAAAGACAGCAACATCAATGTCATACAACTTTTTCAAAACAAAGTGCTGAGGAACATTGTGGATGCTCCTTGAACAGCGATCTTCATAGAGACCTGCACGTCAACCTGGTGTCCACCGAGATCCAGAGGCATGCAGAGAGGCACGAGGGGTGACTGCACCAACATGACAACGTCGAGGCGATCCAGCTGCTAGACAATGGAGGTTTGGTGCGAAGGCTCAAAAGGAGGAAACCGTTTGAACTAGTGTAGTGCTTGTTCAAGTAGTGTCCAGTGAAAGAGCAGAGCAGTGATTGAGTGAATCTAGCTTCTATAGTGCAGTCAATAAGTTTACATATTAATTAAACAATAGCAGTAAGAGTTCCCAATGAGAAATTCACTGTTCAATTTTTCAAGTAGTATTTTTGGATAGAAAAAAATTAGATCATTAGTCTTTAGACTAGATGGCTATAGTATTGTTGACCAATAGAAATAAAATTAATTATTTATAATATATAGTAAATTTATATTTCAAAAATAAATAATTAGATATCTTTTATATTTTAAATCAAATTCTTCACTACATTAAAAAAATGAACAAGAACATGCTTCCACTGTTATTTAATATTATGTTATGATTTTCCTTTAGAAAATGGACTGCATGTGAGAATGATACTTGACTGGTAAAAATTTCCTACTCACTGAATCTGGATAATAGTCATTAATAATTAATAAAATTTTTCGTAATTTTCAATAAGATGTAACACCACAATAACAAAGGAAATACCCAGTACTTGGGTATTTATGTCAATCATGCTCAGGAGTAAAATGCTATTTGGGACTGCATGAGAGACTGTTGAATACATTTTATCATCATGTCACTATCCTTGGAGGATAGTTACGGCAAAGAGACAACTCAATCTTCTCCAAATTCTTTAAAAAATATAAATACCCAGTTTTTGGGTATTTACCCAGGCCTTGGGTAAATACCCAATTTATATTTACCTATCCGCTGGGCATTTACCCGGCTCACATCACTAATCATCTCTGAAAATATACTGTCAAGCTAATTCCTACTAAATCATCGTATGGTGATATCACTAGGCTTTGGTTAATAATTAAGCTCTATAAAACGAAACATGGACTGATTTCTCATTCAGTGCTATTGTGCTCTTCTGTGGTATTTCCTTGAATTGAGTCACTTTTAGTAGTCATTTATTATTAGACACTCTTCCACTTTTTTTGTAATTTCCAAACTTCTGATCTGTTTTGATAAATTTTAGTTCAACCCTGTCTCAAGGATTGTGGTCATTACCAAATTTTAGAATTTTGGTCATTACCAAATTTCTACATGATAAATTGTTGCGTTAAAGCTTTGTGTTTGCTTTCCAGGATTCCAAGATACGCCTGAAAGTATGTCAAGGGATTATGCTTCTAGTATCCCTTCCCGACAGCAAGTTTGTCAATACGGTTCTGCAGAATTCTCAAATTTGTCTGACAATCGCATCTAAGCTGTGCTCACTTCTAGTCGAAATTCCACCAACTTTGGATCCAAATTTGCTTGATGAGCTCCATGTCAGCTGGGGGTGAGTAAATACTTTACAGTTTCTCTCATAAATGAAAATTCGTGACTTATGAGAAAAGTCGATGAATAACAGTAATCAAATTTGTGATGTTTATTCGTTTTTGATGCAGAAGCCAAGTTATATATATATTATGGTAAATGGAAAATATACTTTTTGTTGAGCCGATTTTCAAACACTTATTTCCGCAACTACAGTAGTAATTGTAGTTTTTCCAAACACCACTTCAAAATTTTGGCCAAAAACTTTAAACAGATCGCCCGTCCCTGGATCCGCGCCTGATTTGGACCCTACCTCCTGCTCCCCATCTCCTCCAGTAGGTTTCCATTTCAAATGTATCGGGATTAAAGTATCTGCATGAGAAGTTTTCTGAATAATTCCTACAATTACTCCAATATACTCTGAGAGATAGTCGATTATAAACTTTAATCTCTTTCATTTATTTATTTATTTACAAATACAATCCAGGTAAAAACAACAGGCATTCGCCCAAAACTGCTCTAAACCTTAATTTGGAATACACAGTCTAGAGGTTATGTAAAAATCTTAACTCAATTCGAATACTATTTCGAGTTAAAAAAATTAATCTACTACAATTTTGAATTTATCAGATTATTCTATTTTAAAATACAAATTTAAACAAAAATCTTCCTTCACAATTGCAAAAATATTAAAAATTTTACTTAAATCCACAATTATTATAACTTACTCATGTAAACATCATGTTTTTGATGAAACAGTGGCTCTATATTGGTTCATTTCAGAATAATTCATACAATAGCATAGAAAACTACTAGGAGGCAGTTTTCTCTAAAACTCTCTTCTTAATTCGTCTTTTGTATAAATGTGAAGTAATTTTGTGATGGTGATTTTCTCTGAGAGTGACTCCCGTATGCTCTAGGCTAGTTCGTGGAAAATAGGAGTGATAAAGAATTGCTAATATTTCTAATAAATGTATTGAAACCCTGCTCTTCTTATTAAAGTTCTATGAAAAACTTTTAGTGTGGATATTCATTATTTTAAATTTTAACTATGTAGTTGCAATCAATAGTTATTTGTTAATAGTTGTAATCAATCCCGATAGTTATTTTTCAGATAATTATTATTATTTACAGATTATTATTTATGTGTTATTTACAGATTGGATGTTCCAGTGGCGCTTGAGACATGTGCTACGGCCAATGGCTACAGAGAGGCTCTCGCTTTCTTCACCTGGTTTGATTATTGTGACCAGGTGAGCTTACATTTGAATCTATTCCATCAATAAAAAATGAACATAAATCCAATCAAGTTTACTCCACAGATAGGCTCTCGCTTTCTTAATCTTCTCTTTGCAAAAAATGTTTGATGAATATCGTTAATATTAGGATTTCATTAATCTATTTTCAACTTAGTTTCAAACTAAAATGGCAGCTCCTATTTTCAATGAAAAGAAAAGAACCAGAAAGATAATGTATTGAAGTGAAATGTAATTTTAGAAATTTCATCCAATCTGCCTTTTAGTGAAATACAGGTTTTTCATCCTGCACATAATGTTACGTTCCACAACTATTCAATTACAATTAAAAAAATGTTCCATCCATCGAATGAAGTGCATTAGGCTTAGATTGTAATATATTTATAATCAGGAATTCCTATGCATGAATAGTTCAGTTTATTCAGACAGAGTTTTTTGGTGAGCAAAATATCTTATACTATAAGGTAGAGTACAGCAAAGCCTAACCCTATCCCTAAGCTTGGGTTTATTAACTTAAATTATCAAAACATTCCATATTCAAGCATTTTTACATTAATAAAAATAATAATAATATCGAGTGACCTGGCTGGCTCAGGTCTGGTGTCAGAGTTTTCAGGTCGCAACTGATCAATTTCAGAGCCTCTGACATGACCTAACGACTGCTTTTTAGGCAGCCGGGACCGACGACTTAACGTGTCCATCCGAAACACGGGAACATTTAAAAGCAAAAACCTAATTCACCAACCTCCCCTTTTACCTTTGAAACATTAATAAACATAACCTTCTAGGTTATACGACAGTTTGGTTATACGTCACCGTACGTTATACGTCTCTGGGATGAGATAGGTTGATTTTCAAAGGTTTTATATGATACTATTTTTCAGCTGATAAAAGAGGCTCAACTCTCGATAGCTGATGGCTTGGCATCTTCTTTAAGAACGCACTTCTTTGTGGAGATTTTTCCAGCTGAAGACTTCTCCAACATATTGTTCTTATCAATAATTTGCAAGTGCTTTAAAATGGCATCCGCCCCAGCCCTCAACAGAGGTAAGTAAATGCATTCAAATGAATTTCTATCCAATTTTAGTATTATATTATCTAAAGTAAGTTGGAATTTGCAATAGAAGTCAAATTATGTAGCTCCTTCCATTGAACTCAAATGTAATTCATTGCAATACTTCATGTAATCCGCCTACCTAGTTCTCCTAGTTTCCCTATTCCATGAAATACCTTACCCATGAAAGATTAGGTCTACAACTGTTGTTTTTATAATAACAACGGACAGTAACAACTATCCTGCGTTTGTAATGCACATCAAATCAAATAAGTTTTACTATGCTAAAAATATAGATCAAATTACATACAATCAATCCAGAAACAAGAAAAAATAATAAAATTGCACTTTAATTAATAAGAATACTGGATCAGATATATTCTCTACTCTACCCTGGCAAAACTGAAGTACTAGTTGCTGAATTGAAACTTATTCGTGTACAAGTAGGAGAATTTGAAGAAAAGGGGGTTTGGGATGATTTATTCACACACACATTCACACAGTTTCGCTTCAATTAATTTTTAGAACATCCATGAAAATTTCAACTATTCCATAATTATCAATGTGCTCAATTTCGATCATCATTGAATATTTGATCATTATTCAAGCATAAAAATCACAAATTAAATTCAAAACATTTAGGGCCGGTTTTCGAGCTCGGGATTCAGCTAAGTTCTAGACTTTAAGCAGCTGGAGTCAGAAAATTAGCTTTCCAAAACGGGGCGTAGTCGCAGTTTTTATTTTCTCATTTCTATAATTGGAAACGTTTTTCCTTGACGAAATTAAACATTTCTAAATAATTCAAAATAGCTGAAACTTTACACTAATCTTTCTTTATTTTATTTTGTGTTTAATTTTCTAGTTTTTTTGAAATTTAATTCAAACGTGACTGTGACAATGACTACGACTACGCCCCGTTTAGGAAAGCCAATTTTCTGACTCCAGCTGTTTAAAATCTAGAACTTGGTCAAATCCCGAGCTTGGAAACCGGCCCTTAGAATCAACAAAACAAGCTCTCAATTGTTGAATGTGTCAATGTCAAAAGCCATTCAAAAACTTGTTTGTTGAAAGTTTGTGTTGTTAATTACTGTTATTTGAATAGGCGGCAAACTATGAGAAATGAAGTAGAACAAAACACTGAAAGAGGAGTTGTGAGGCCTTAGCAGCCACAACATGTTGTTGGCTGCTCTCCTTGTGCTATATATTGAATGAGCTTGACACATCAGACCATCACAATTAATACACATTCTCTAAAACTACTCCTTTTCCATTTTAAAATTTTACCTCAAACGATTTCAATGGAATAGGTAATGCCTTTACCTCTCAGAAGTAACTAGATTTCTATTTAATTTCGGCAGTTGAAGTTTTCGAACAACGATTAAATATTTGCAATTAATAATTTCACAAACTCATTTTATCCAATTCCATCTTCATATTTCAGAAATGAGTATATGGATGGTAGGTGAATCAAGAGAACCAGTATCTCGTGACAATGTCTCTGAAATCATGTCAAAATCTCTAGTCAAAGCAGCGCTTCTAAATTGCTTCAACGAAGACACCGCTTTAAGCTTGGAAAGCTTGCGTCTGTTCGAGGTAATTTTGTATAGCTCAACTATCTGCTCTACTCGTCTTCTCGTAGGATTTAGGCTCAACTCACACTTAAGCGACTCGGTCGAGAAGAACTCGACTCTAGTCGAGAGCATGTGTTTTCAAATGGTGACGTCGCGGAGACTAGAATCGACTGGTCTGAGTGTCACCATTTGGAAACATGCTCTCGACTAGAGTCGAGTTTCACGACCTGAGTCGCGTAAGTGTGAGTTGAGCCTAAGCTAGATAATTTTTTAGAAAATGGTCTGCATGGACGCAAACCAGAGTTGTATACACATATGTTTAAAGAGAGGAAGGAAACACTAATTTTGATGCATAAGAAAGACAAACAGAAATAATAAAAATGAAAACCAACAGCTATGGAGGCTAAAAAGAAGGTCGAGAACTTGAGGAGAATATGTACCAGAATATATAGGAGTCAGTGAGTATACTTACTGGAGAGTCAAGGTAATTAAGAAGTGTGTCCAATATCATGAAGTTACAATTTTATTTCCAAGTTCACTACTAGCCGCTGAAGAACTGATTATCGGTATATATTGCATCCTGACTTTGAGAGACTTCCTCACCACTGCTCAAAGAAGGGCGGCCATTCAGGCAAAATTTCTTGGGAGAGGTGAGATTTTGACCCTGCAAAGTTTCGGAAGGGCAAAGAATAAAAACCCAAGAGACCAGAGATGGGTGAAACTCCAGGCACAAATGTGGGTCAAGAGGCTGAGTCGAGGGTGGCCAGGCGCCAGCCGTCCTAGAGGCAATTTGGCGACCCCTCCCTCAGCGGAAGGACCCACAAAAAAGTCAGGAGTGGAACTCACGTAGGTCACGAGGACCAATCAGTCTGAAGAGACTGCCAAGCAACCAGGTGATGAATGGGGTGCCCTAGAGGCAACTTGGCCACCCCTTCCTCAGCGGTAGGACCTTCAAAGAAAGCCAGGAGTGGAACTAATCAGTCTGAAGAGACTGCCAAACATATCACACTGGATTGCAACAAGCAACCGGGTGATGAATGGGATGTTAGTATAGGAAAAAACTCCTGGATCTTGTAAAGGACACAGTTTGGTTTGCCCATCTAACGTACTTGGGACCCTCAATAAGCTCCGATTGACGTGTGGGGCTCTTTGAACCTTTGAATCCTTGAATTCGTCCCTTCAAACATAACATAACATTGAGAGACTTGAAGAGATGGAAGGTTTGTTGGACTGTTTGCTTAATATTTTCCAACCAAAAATGTGCCTATCCACTTACTAATCACATCGATGTTAGTGATGGTTAATATTGTCGCTATATGTTTTTGCGAAATAAAACTTGCAGATATCCATAGTAATTGTCTGTACTAGTGAAGGTTGGATATTATTTTTTTCGAAGAACAAATTATCAATCTCATGATCCGATTGTGAAGAGTTGAAATGATTTTCCACGTTATTGCTTCCTACTCAATATGATATTCCTAATTTTTACAGATATTGATGATATTCCAGGTAGACATTTAAAAATAAGCTAACCTTACTGTCGAAAATGTATTACTATACAGTAGGATACAAGGAATCCTGGCATCATCTTATTCTTGTATGAAAACCGACTTATCAGGTGAAGCAAAATCATGTGATTCTCAAGATTTTCGTTGAAGCCCAAATAAATATCAATTACCCATTTACAGGTGTTGTTGGAGAAAGGAAATGAGCATGTTCTCCACTGTTTAGTGATTACTTATGTAAATAGAAGACTGTATTTAGACCAGAACGCGTCTGCATCGCAAATTGCATCCTGGAGTGACGAAGAAGATGAGCGAGAGAAGAATCGCGAAACGAATCATTCAGGTAAACATTGAAAATAATTATATAGGGAGATTCATTTCAAACTATCATCTAATAACATTTCATTTCTAAAAACATAAATGTTCATTCAAATTTGATCTCACTATAGACTGATAAATACGTATTAGATGACCTTTTTTCTGGCGAATTTTTACCAACAAAACGGATCACTCATCACTAAAAACCACAGTAAAACCCCAAAATATCACTAATATTATTGATGAAAGGATCCCTTCTGATAAATTTCTTGATAATGAAGACCCTTGAAAGTACTCGTAAGCCTCAATGTAGGGTAGCCTATTATGAAAAGTACCCTGAAACAATTTTTTTCTTGATCTATTGAAACATGTAATTTTCGGGTTTACGCGGAACTTCAAATGAATAACATTTTATTTGAACTTTCAAAATGATTCCCTTAATATTGTTTCTGTAATTTCATAACTTTTCTGTTCATAGCATCTGAATATTCAGAAATTAATCAGAGGCTGATGACTCCCGAAGCAAATAGCAGAAGAGCTCTAGCGTCTGGACACATTGATAAAATTGTAAATAGGTGAGAATCCTGTCTCTTATTAATTTACTAAAAATAATATTTATACTGTTGCTATAACGATCATCTATTTATTTTTATTCACTTATACAAGTACTAATCATTAAAATGAATAGTAGTGAAAAAAGAGGCGAACCCTCAGCTATTTCTCTAACGAACTTAGACGAATGACATACTGTAGAGTAAGATTTGATCCAGCTTTTACATTAGAGTATAATTTCTAGTACAAAAATGTTTGTCTCATTTTATTTCTATGTGATTTGATATTTCTACTGACGTTTGCACCCGGGCGGAATTACGGGTTGTTCACTCTTCTACTTATGCTGTGAATATTTGCTTCTTACATGATTAGATTTGATATAGAGTAGAGTAATATTATCAATATATGTAGCACTAGAGAAGTAGGATTAGTTGATGGGCTGTAAGTTGTGCGAGAGGAGAGGCAACTACCTAGGAAGGGGAGGGGTGAGTCTGCCTGTCTTCAACTCAAGAGCAGGGAATATCAGTCGTAGCCTATTATGGGTGTTCGCCATTATTACAACACAAAGTGATCTCAGTGACTGCTGGTTGGATGATAACTTTGAACGTTCCTGCTCCAAGTGTTAAATATGTGAGTAGATTTTTTTTTTAGATTACGTCCTAAAGACTCCAGTCATGGAGTATAAGACAAGTCATGTTATTACATAATAATTCTAACACTAAGTAGTTCAACCTAGTTTAGGTTTGAAAGGAATTCTTGTAAACTATAAAAAGCTCTATCAACTAAATATTTTTCCATTTGTTTTTTGAAAATCTTCAAATCATCATTACTTTTCAAGATTTGAGGTAGCTTGTTATAAAATTTCCTACCAATATAATCTGGTTTTTGTTCAAATAACCTACTATTGTGACCCATTATATGATAATCTGCTCTGTTTCGCGTATTATACTCATGAACATCTGAATTCTGGATCACACCACTCGTTTTCACATGCATTACAACTTCATATACATACAAAGATGGCACAGTTAATAGACCAAGCTTTTTAAATAAAGGCCTACAAGAGTCTAACCTATTCACTTTCTCTATACATCTGAGTGCCTTCTTTTGAATCTTAAACACTCTGTCCATATTTTGTTGAGATGAATTACCCCATACTAAAATAGCATACCTAATATGAGATAGTATAAGTCCATGGTAAGCAGTTAACAGTAGTTTTTTATCATTCAGCCTAGCAAGCTGCCGCAGGACAAATACCCCAGATGATATCTTATTACATATCCTCTCAATGTAAGGATGCCATGTTAATTTCCTGTCCAATAAAATTCCCAAGAATGCTACTTTCTCTTCTTGGTCTAATTCATTTTCCTCTACAAACACATTTATTTCTCTATCCTCTACTGAATTATATTTACTTTTGAATTGTAGGAATTGACATTTCTTACTATTTATTGTTAATTGCCTTTGCTTCAAGAATTGGACAATTGACTGTACTCCAGTAAAAGCATTTATTTCTAGACTATCTAATAAATAATTGTTAAAGATAAGCGATGTGTCATCAGCAAACAACAGAGCTCTGTGATCTTTTAACTCTTTTGGTAATTGGTTCACATACAACAGAAACAGTAAGGGACCCAGAATTGAGCCTTGAGGTACTCCAGCCTGGACCTCCAGTTTTTGAGATTTAATTTTTACTATTTCATTCCCATCTACCTTGGTAAGCTCAACACACTGGTTTCTACCTATGAGATATGATTCAAACCATTTTAGTTCTATACCATTCACACCTACAGTTTTTAGTATTTCCAATAATATTCTATGGTTCACACAATCAAAAGCTTTGGATAAATCAAGAAATATTGCGGCTGCCTTCTCACCTGAATCTATTATATCTATTAGTCTTTCAACAAGGGATACTATTGCAGTCTTAGTAGATTTCCCTTTCTGGAACCCATGCTGTTCATCACATATGAAATTAATTTCTTCCAGGTGCATCAATAACCTATTTAAAACTACTCTTTCAAAAATTTTGAAAGAGTATTACAAAGAGTATTACATTTAGAATACTAATGGGTCTATAATTTTCAACTCCTTTAGAATCACCGCTCTTGAAAATTGGCAAAATTTTTCCTTGTTTCAGATCATCAGGGAAAATACCCTGCTCCAGTGAAGTATTAAGGAGATGCAATAAAGGGTCCAGTAATTCATTTTCACATTCTTTTAAAATTTTGCTTGAGACCCCATCCAATCCTACTGTTTTTTGTTTTTTGTTATTCAAATTTTGTATTATTCTTGACAACTCATCTCTTGATAATGGATGAAATTTAAATACCTTTTCAATTGGCTCAGCATTTAATGTAGTTGTATTATAAGTATTAGTGTTCAGTGACTTTTGGAGATTATATGCAACCTGTTGATAATATTTATTGAAAAAGTTACAAATGTCTATACTATAATCCATATAATTTCCATGTTCATCGATTATCCTAGGGACATTAGTAACTGTATCTTTTTGAGCTGATCTCCTATTTCTATTAATTACCTCCCAAACAGCAGAGTTAAATTGGTACTAGTTGTTAATATTTCAGCTGTTTTCTTACACTTAGCTTTCCTCACTTCTTTTGCATAGTTTTTCTTTAGACATTTGTATTTGACTTCACTCGGAACATCCCTCACTAATTTAAATTCCTCATAAGCTTCCCTAACAATATTTCTTTGAGTAAGAATATCTTCAGTTATCCATTCATCTACTTTGTTTAATTTACTTTTTACTTTGACTTTTTTTATCGGACAGCATACACTAATGTGAAATCTTAGAGTATCAATGAATTGCTTATATTTGTAATTTAGGTTACAACTGTTAAAAACACTACTCCAATTTTCTTGAAGCAGTTCCTGCTTCAAACAATTTATATTTCCTAGCTCATATTGCTGAATTTCTTTCACAAAAGTTTTCTTTCTGCTTGGATTCTGGCCCTGCAACTTAACATCTAAAATTTGATAGTTATGATCTGATAGATCTGAGCTACCTAACCTGACATTACAACCTTCTATATTTGTGAGGATATTATCAATAATTGTGAAGTTCGAGTTACTCTTGTATATTCGTGGACCTTAATTTCTAAATTATTCATTTCTCATTATAGATGTTACTATAAGTGTCTATTGACACTTTAAAAATTAGAATTTGATTGTTTAGATTTTTTCCGATTTTCAAGTACTTATTAATTTTATTTTTGTATGATTTATTAATACTTTAAAATGTGAATAACTTTGAAATGATTTAAGATATTAATTTGCGATTTTCTCCATTCATTTTCTCTTGAAATTCTGTATCGAAATCTTGTATCATAAGACCACCTTCCCATTTAATAAAATTAAGTTGGATTGAAGTTGGCGGTTCCAAGATGGCGCATCTCAAGGTCGTCGCTTGGTGAGGTTCTCTTTAAGCTGTCTGCATTTCTCATTAATTCCTATTCAACGAATCTCGACAGTCTGAAGTGTATCTCCTAATCCTCTCAAATTATAAATATCTCATTCAACCAACCGATCTCATACTGACCGTTTTAAGTGAATCTCATTGTAGCTCATCCAATTCCTTCCGAATATTGGATGTACAGATAGAAAATTGTGTTTGAATATATTATTTGTGTATCCTGTTGTAGTTTTCTGAACGTGGTGCCTTTCGAATTACGCTCGGCGCCATCTGTGGACAACTCGTGCTACCAGCAGTATGTGAGCGAGTCTTCGAGGCAGTACTCGAAAGTGATGGCCGCGTGCCAGTCGTTCGAGTGGGCCAAGATGCCCCCAAACAGCAGCCACAGCCACACTGTCAGCCAGTGTCAATTCTACGAAGGCTTCTTCCTTGAAATGCTCTTCAAGTTACTCAGGAACCTTCCTAATCAGGTAATTTTATTTTCAGAATTGAAAATAATTCTCCGAATTATTCAATAATTTGTGTATTTGGATCAATTAATCCGCCTTAGTCCGCCTAAGGCCTGGCTGACAATTTGAAAAGAAAAATTACTTACTCTGCTTGCACAGATCTGAAGTTTTCACACAAAACATTATGTTTGTATAAATTTTTGTTCACACTGAGGATTTAAGACGTGTACAAGCATGTTTTTCAATGTCAGCCAGGCCAGTAGATATTGTCAGCCAGGCGGACTATGAAGGTGCGTACAGATATACGCGCCTCGAACACGCTCCGATCATGATCGTTACGCGAGATGTTACGCAAGGGATCGCTAGAGGTTCGAAATATGTTCGAAGGATGATCGCGTGCTTGTCGCATTGTTGACTTGGCTACAACCTAACCTCACAAATGTGAAACGTTCAATCCAGCCGATCGGGTGACAAAACTAAAATATTCTGACCAAAGGATTGCTGGGTAGCCTAATACATTATGTTTATATAATAGATTGCCGATAAATATTATGTTTATTGCATTTATGTTGAAGTTTCATTACAAAAAAGGTTATGTCTGTTAATGTTTTTAAAGGTGAAAGGCTTGGTTGGGAGTTCGGCTTTTTTTCAAATTCTAATATGCTGGTACCTATTATTAGAAATATTTTTATAATTTCATATTATTTAATTCTGTTGATTTAATAATAAATTATTAATTTTGATAATTTAATATGCTAGCACAGAGATCGTAACTATTAACAAACGTTACAAACAAAAACTTTAACCATGCGCAACTATTGGTTAGTTCGCCCTAGGAACTTGCCAAGCTCGAGCTCTTTTACACGCTTTGTTCGCGTTCCGCTGTTGCTCTACCTGCGATCATCTATCGATCTGCTCGAGTGACGTTCGATTGCGGAGCAGAGCGTAAGTCGGTTCGCACCTTTTACATGTATTTATTTTTCTTCATAATCAGGTACTTATTCAAATACACCTGGCATCTTGAGTTTCGAATCATCTAGATATGCTTATTGTTAAGGAAGCTGTACTTGATTCGTTATTTATTTATTAGATAAAACGATTACAAATCATATGAATATGATCAGGAAAGAACAATAGCCCAAATCTATTCTGTTCCCAAATTTTTTTGAAGGTTTTATCTAAAAATTTCAATGAGTGCTGCCCTATAACAACTAAAAAAATCAACTCCTTCAATAAGGGCTGTAAAATTCAGAAATCTAAAGCTTGATACACACCCGAATTGGAAGAGATTAGAACACTGTTAGATTAGAGTTATGAAAAATGCAGGAGCAATACTGAATTGATAGAAAATCATAGAAGATTAAAGCAAATTTATAGGGATAAAATTAATGCAGCTAAAAGAAAGGCTAATGATGATTATATTTTGAAGTCGTCTAATATTTGCAAAGCTGCTTGGAAGATTATTAATACAGAGACGGGACGATTGCCAAAAAATCGTTCACAAGCTCCTCCCTTATCTGCTGATGAAATTAATGATTTTTTTGTTAATTCATCCAATAATTGTTCTTGTAATATCAATCACGGAGCTAGTGCTTCTGATATCCTGATGTCGTCTGGATTGATCAATTCACAGTGTGGCTTGCAATCCTTTAGACTGGGTGCTGTGAAGCCCTCAGATGTAAATGAAATCGTTGCTAAGCTCAGTAATTCCAAGTCTGAAGACATTTGGGCTATCTAATTTTGTGTTGAAGAAGATCATAGATGTTATCATTGAACCTTTAACGTATCTAATTAATAGAGCTATAAGTAGTGGTATCTTTCCTAAAAACCACTGTAACCGTGCCTGTTTATAAAAAGGGTGAGAGAACAAATATCAGTAACTATAGACCGATTGCGCTTGTATTATAAAGATTAATATTGAAGGAAACTAATTAGTTTTCAGCAGCACAGTATGGCTTCAGACAAAAACTGAATACGGTTAAAGCTGTGCAAAATGTTGTTTCTTATATTATTAAGGGTTTTGAGAATAGGGAGGAGGTTAGTGCGCTGCTTTTAGACCTTAGTAAAGCTTTTGATATTGTGCCCCACATTGATCTAATTAAAAAGTTGCAATGCTATGGTATAAGGGGAAAAGAACTCACTCTATTACAATCTTACCTCTCTGACAGATTTCAACTTGTTAAAATTGGTAAACAGCGATCCAGTTGTAAACAAGTTTTACAAGGGGTCCCCCAAGGCTCTGTTCTTGGCCCCTTCATGTTTATAGTATTCATAAATGATCTTCCAAAGTATGTTCCAATTAAATCACTGCTATAGTGCAGATGCACTTTGCTTAGCTCCAATATATCTCCTAATATTAATTCCACAATAATGAAATATATGAGAGAAAGAGCTGACATATGGTTCTCTGCAAATGGGCTGGTTGTCAATGAGAGCAAAACTGAAACTATAACGTTTAGCTCTAGTGTGAAGTGTCAACAAAAGTCTGTTAAACTTCTGGGAATAAACCTTGATTCGAAACTTACTTGGAAAAGTCATACGGATGCACTTTGTACTCGATTATCTAGAGTTGTATTTCTATTAAGGAAGTTGAAATCTTGTACTAGCATTAGTCTAACCCTAAACGCATATTTTGCACTGTTCCACTCTCACCTTCAATATGGTACATTGCTGTGGGGAAATTCTAGTGGCGCAAAAGAGGTGTTTCTGTGTCAAAAAGAGCTATGCGTGCTATATTTAATTTTGGCATGAGGGAGTCCTGTAAGCCTTTTTTCTTAGACAATGGTATATTGCCACTTCCATGTATTTACATTATGGATTGTTTAATATTTGTAAAGCAAAATAAAATTCTAATCTTTTCAATTTGAGGGGAAGCAGTCATGAGCATAACACACGGACAGGTAGTCAGATTGATCTGGGGCGTGCTAGGCTTGCCAAAACACAAAAAATGTAATGCTATATAGGAGTGAAAATTTTCAACAGGTTATCACTGGAAGTACGGAATTATGATCTTGATAGTTTTATGAGAGCAATAAAAGGATGGTTGAAGAATAGAGCATTTTATTCAATCGAGGAAATGCTGGTCTGTAATTGTTATCCGTAGGTAAAATGTTTAAGTAGCCCATTTGTATTTTAATTTGTAATATAATATACAGGATGTCCCACCAAGGTTGTAACAGCCGTTGTCCATAGATTCTACTCGACATTTCTGACAAAAAATGTTAAGTAAACTTTTTCCCTATCGACCTTAGATTTCGAGATATATCGATTTTTCGATATTTTCAGAATATGCCTACTTCCGGTCATTAAATACTCAATAACTGGAAAACTACTGGTCGAATTTCAATTTCAAGGGTATTGTTGGAAAGAGAAAAACATTTCTAACATGATTAATGTATTTTTATTTGTTGTTAGATATTTTGTAGTTTTTTATTAGGGCTTTAACTTGAAAAAATGCTATTCTTCAAATTCAAAGTCAAATTTCAAACAGTTTTTTCTCGATTTTTCTCTGGGTAATTATAGTGGTCTCAATATTTCAAAAACTTCTCCATTTCATAAGCTTTCGAATGAGTATAAATTTGTAAAGGTAAGCTCCATGATAAAGTGTTCAAAACTACTAATATCTGGAATGAACACCTTCAAAATGAGGAAATTCACAAACAGCATGCATCAAGTGATGATCCTAAAAGGTGAAATCACATGATTATTGCATTATTTTTGGTAGCATATAGCCTAAATCCTATATAAAACATTAATTATGCACTTTTACAAGATCCAACAAAATTTATTCATAGAATAATAATTCAAAGTAGATGAATGACAGAATTAAAAAAACTGATTGCAATCATTCAGTTGGTAATCAAGTTAAATATCATGCTCACTGCTTACAGAAATTCAAAATACACTCCATTTCTGTTTATGCAACTTCTGCTGCCGTTTATCAAGCTTCGAGTTGCCCGTCTCACTTCGTTGGGCCGTGTCTTCATCACTTTAAACGTCAATCGAAATCTGAGAATCAGTTCCTCTCTGGTCTCTACAGGTTCTCTGTAAACTTCACTTTTCACAACCCCATAAAAGTAGAAGTCCATTGAAGTAAGATCAGGTGAGCGTGGTGGCCAACTTACGGGTCCACCTCGGCCAATCCACCGCCCAGCATAATTGTTATCAAGCCACCCACAGACGTTTCTAGCATAATGAGGGAGGCAGCCATCCAACTGGAGCCACATATTCTGCCTCAAATTGAGAGGCACGTCTTCCATCAATTCGTGAAGCTCATTGACCAGAAAGTCCATAAAAACTTCACCATTTATTCTTGCAGAGAAAATGAAAGGTCCATGTATGTGTGTTGTAGAAATTTACAGAATCAGTTCTTGTGGATGTACTTTTATCTGTGATCTGTCTATAAAATGTTTGAAACACAATCTTGTGCTAAGATCCAACGGCAAAATTGCATCCTTGAAACAGTATCTGGCTCATTGAACTCTTGAACTGGGGTATCATGAAATGGTCGAAAGTTATTGTTCTTCAATATTCTTTGAACTATCATTCTTGAAACATCCAACATCTCAGCTGCCCGCCGGATACTGGATCGAGGATTCTGCTCGAAATACTTTAGAATAAGATTCTGTAAAGCTTCAAAAATTAAGACGGGCCTCTGGTACCTTGAAACTGATCCTAGACCCTCACCATCTTGACATCTGTCAATCTTAAAGACGTGTTATGAGATGGGTGTTTTCGGTCAGGAAAACGTATCCTGTATACTCTCTCTGACTATCTTGAATTGCATACACACTCTCCATACACCAATAACATGTTCAATTACTCAAACAAGGTGAATTTCATGATAATGAACGCGAAAACTTCTCTACTAGCCAAAGTTGATACATATCATGCCATTTAACTGGAAAGCACACTGAAAACTATACTGAAAATAGGCTGAAACATACACTTCTTGTTATTTTTATTTTATTCAGGATTTATGGTAGAGGAAATAATGCAAGTTATTGAAAAAGTCATATCATTGTAGAATTTTAAAATGTTGATTGAAACTTGTGAATATTGTCAGATAGAAATCAGGTGATTTCACCCTTAGTATCACCACTTGATGCATCCTGTTTGTGAATTTCCTCATTTTGGAGGTGTTCATTCCAGATATTAGCAGTTTTGAACACTATCATGGAACTTACCCTTTCAAATTTATACTCATTCGAATGCTTATGGAATGGAGAAGTTTTTGAAATATTGAGACCACTATAATTACCCGGAGAAAAATCGAAAAAAAACGGTTTGAAATTTGACTTTGAATTTGAAGAATAGCATTTTTTCAAGTTTAAGCCCTAATAAAAAACTACAAAATATCTAACAACGAATAAAAATACATTAAATGTCGAGTAGAATCTATGGACAACGGCTGTTACAACCTTGGTGGGACATCCTGTATATTATATTACAAATTAAAATACAAATGGGCTACTTAAACATTTTATCTACGGATAACAAGTACAGACCAGCATTTCCTCGATTGAATAAAATGCTTTATTCTTCAACCATCCTTTTATTGCTCTCTCAAAACTATCAAGATCATAATTCCGTACTTCCAGTGATAACCTGTTGAAAATTTTCACTCCTATATAGCATTACATTTTTTGTGTTTTGGCAAGCCTAGCACGCCCCAGATCAACCTGACTACCTGTCCGTGTGTTATGCTCATGACTGCTTCCCCTCAAATTGAAAAGATTAGAATTTTATTTTGCTTTACAAATATTAAACAATCTATAATGTAGATACATGGAAGTGGCAATATATCATTGTCTAAGAAAATAGGCTTACAGGACTCCATCATGCCAAAATTAAATATAAACGTGTACTTGTATACAAAGTATCAATGTTACTGTATCCTTATGAAGTGACTTTTGTCAATTCAATCATTTTGTTTGTGACAATAAAACATTCTTGATTCTTGATTTTGATATATAATAACATGTCCATAAAAATAGGTTACCCATGTTCTTACTGTGGAAAGTTAAAGTTCAATTTCTGTCCAAAATTATATATAAGCTGAAATTTTTGAATTTAGAATGATAAAACACTAAAATTTAGTGAAATATTGCAGTTAATATCCATGCACATTGAATAAATTATTCATCACTTGGCAGGGAAAAATTCTGTAGACATTTGTTTGCTAAATAAAATTTAAGAAAAGTAGTTTCTACTAATTTGACCCCCAATGAAAATTATTGTCAAATTAGCCTTGTAACAGAAATATTCAGCTGTGTCCATACTTTTCACCAACTCTGTATAAAGGCGCCACTGGCCAACTTTACCACTGCGCATCTCAAGGTTCTTGGTGAGTTTCTCTTTAAACTGTTCACATTTATTATGAACTAGCAAGAACCCGTGCTTCGCAAGGATCTATTTTAAAACTTGACAAAATGAAAACTTGATGTAATAAAATTTTGAAGAATTGAGAAAAGGCCTATAACCATCCTTGGTTAATTAAGAATCTATAAGCAAAATTTCAAGTTAATTAGTCCAGTAATTCAGACGTGATGATGCGTCAAACATTATTTTCCTATCCCGTACGTGCATAAGCCAGCTCTTTACTTTATATAATTACTATAGAGATATAGTTAACGACTGCAAGAGATAGGACTGTGGAACAGAATAGTGGTGAAACTATGATAGCGCCAGAAGTGTCCCAAACACAATAGTAGGTACTACATGAACTTTTTGAAAGTGATTTGAAAAAATGTTAAAACAACAGAACTGAATCCTTATCATTCTACCTTCATTTAGAGAGGCTTTTGTTTGAGCCGAATGGAAATCTATTTATAAAAAATGAATGTCTGTTTGTGTGTTTGTTTGTTTGTTTGTTCCCTGTAGACTTGAAAACTACTTGACATAACGGCATGAAACTTTGGGAATATGTTGTGTGAATATTGGGGATGGTTTCTGAACAGAAATTTTAATAGGGGGGCAAATAATAATTATTTATTAATCCATTTTACAGACATATGTTTTCGAAATTTTCGGCCGAGCGGCTACTGAAGAACGAAAAGATGATCATGATTCAAGATCATATTGTGATAATATGATTTAGCATCTAAAGTTACCAGCTTTAATAAACACATCACCCTGTGATAAATTATTGTGTACTGGTATTAAAACGGTAGTTTGGAGTTGAAGTGTAGTTGATTGGTACCAGCTGTTGATAATGGTTCCTTAGAAGACCTATACAAATAATAATTATCACTCCCCTTTCATTGAGAAACTGGAAAATGTTGAAAAAATTATTCACCTAATGAAAGAGAGAGTATATATATATATATAATATATATATATATATATATATATATATATATATATTGTATAGTATATATGTATAGTATTCATATTGCATTCATTAATATTACTGAAGAATGAAAGAATAATTTACAATTTTTTGAATTTAGCTTAGCTTATATTCATACTAAAATGGAAAGAATATGGAATTCTGTGGGTTCATCGTACATCGCATATTTCCTGGACCATATATCGACAATCTACAGCTATGAAAACATTGAATATTTTTCTTTGAAACACTGATATAACCTTTTTTTTAATTGAAAACTTTACTGATAGATTGAGAAGAATAATATGTCTTCGGAATAATGAATGCTGCATGACTATAAGCACATAGGAAGTCCGTATTGAGATGTAAATGAACATGTTGATTTTCAGATAAATTTCATGATTCACCAAATAAAGTCAAGTGTAACATGAGATACATTGGCGGTACGAAGTTCGCTGGGTAAGCTAGTTGTAAATTAAGCTTTATTATTAATAGACAACGCTGAAAAAGACAGGCTCAATCACCAGGAATACTATAAATCTAAGAGGGACCAGTAAGCCATTAATTTTGAGTAGTTCAATTACTTCCATTATGGACACTGGATACATTATGGACAATCAATATGTATGAAATTTATTAGCTACCGTACAGAATAAAAAAATTTTGATTGCAGTGACCCCGACTACTGTATTATGAATAAACATTCGGATCAAATATAAGAAATTACTCGCATCTCTCATCAAAACGTAATTTTTATTCACAAAATATTAACAAATATATATATATATATATATATATAATATATATATATATATATATATATATATATATATATATATATATATTAAGTTATATTTAATAAGACAGGCTCAATCACCAGGAATACTATAAATCTATGAGGGACCAGTAAGCCATTAATTTTGAGTAGTTCAATTACTTCCATTATGGACACTGGATACATTATGGACAATCAATACATATGAAATTTATTAGCTACCGTACAGAATAAAAAAATTTTGATTGCAGTGACCCCGACTACTGTATTATGAATAAACATTCGGATCAAATATAAGGAATTACTCGCATCTCTCATCAACTCGTAATTTTTATTCAGATAATATTAACAAATATATATATATATATATATATATATATATATATATATATATATATATAAAGTTATATTTAATAAACTCACGGCTAGTACTCAAGTTTGTCTTTTTCTGGCCGTGCTACAAATAAATGTAGGTATATGTTTGTCATTTTGTTTCTGTAATCTTGTTGTCTATTAAGAAAGTTTTCAATGTGATTTTTGATGGCAATAAAATTTGAATTTGAAAAAAGAATTATCAACAAACTCCTAACCAAAGAAAACCTTTGTGCTATGTTCTAATCGGAGTGTATGAGACTCCATATACAGCTGATAGAAGGCGCAAACCGAACTGGCCAAGCATACAACGATGGAACAAACACGTGGTAAGCTCGCGCTCTCAATCAACGAAAAATCAATTCGATCAGCTAATTGATGAAATTGTTTTAAGCTTTTCAATGATTACAACATATGTTAGAATATCATGTGTCAATTATCTCAGTTCCATATGGAGTTCACCTTACCATAAGCTTACTTGATAGGATCTTTTTTCATCCTTTGAAATCCTTAGAGGCAAAATATCTCAAAATCCGTTCTTAGTGCGCATCTAGCATGTTTGAGGAATATTTGGGCAAAGTTTTAAGTCTGTAGGCCAATTAGTTTGAGCAGTAGTGTGATTTTACATCAAAATTTTCGAAAAGTGCCCTCTCCTGAACCCCTTTGTGCTCCTGATTGGAATTTTTCTGCATAGATCTGATTTTTTTCGTACCTGAACGAAAAAGTTCCTCATGACTTTGCTGTGCAATGAACGGTTAAAAAGTGAACATTTTGGGGGGCCCAGCCCCTCAGGGGGGGGGCAGATTTCTGAAAATCCTTTTGTAGTGGATGTTTTGAGGCTACAATAAACAATTGTGCGAAATTTAAAGTTTTTAGGCTTAGTAGTTTGGGCTGTGGTGTGATTTCAGTTTGTCGGGGCTTAGCCTTTTAGATATAGGTAGTAGAATTATTATGTTCCTTTGGCCTGTGATCTGTTTAAATGTCCTGTAACAACTAAAGGTGCGTCCCCACATGCCGAACCGAACCTCGAACCGCGCAGCAAACCGTGAATTCCTCCGAACATCTTGCCTTTCAACGAACATGAGCATATGTTAATAATCAGCTGTTAATCATTCGCCGTACCGTACTCCGAACCATTCGCCGTGCCACTTGCCTCTGTTCTAACTGCTCGCCTCACCTCACTCCGAACGCTGAACTTTTCAGCCAATCAGAGCCCTCGATTACAATTCGCCGTGCAGCTCGCTCCACAATATTTTGGCTATCCATCACAAGTGGAAAACATGCGAACATGAATACAGAAGTATGGGCAATTTTTTATTTGATTAAATTCATGTTTTGAAGAATTCATTGTTACGAATGATAAATTGATAGGAGCTTATAAATATTTTCTAACTCGAATGAAATAACTTCTGAAAAAAATAATGATTGGATAAATACCAATATTGAATTATTGTTGACCAAGAACTCAGTACATCGACAATTCATTCAACTAATTCTGTATTGATAAAATTATTATCATTTTCTCTATTGATAATCAATTTATCAACTAACTGAAAAAGTACTTCAATTTCCATGAATGTATTAATAGAATTATATAAATCTAAAGTGTAGGTCATATCTAAATTCACAAAGAGTCCGATTCTTGTTGGCAAGATAGATGTTATTCAATGCAGAATTTCAGGGGGAGTTTTGACAACCCACAAAACTCATTATTTTTCATTTGAAGGAATAATATCAAAAAGGTGCATAGGACCTTACTTTTTTGTTCAGCTTGCCAAAATACAGTGAGTCTATCAAGGCTTGACTAATTTTGAAATTTAAATTAAATAAAAATGGTAGAGAATAGGCTAATTATCATGTAAATATGATAATTATGATAGATATGGTCAATAACTGATTTACTTAGTACTCTATCGCATTGCATGCATTGACTGTCGTTTTTATTTTGAGTGAATCGAAGTTGAACTGTTTTTGTTTTTATTTATTGGTATTCTTCTGCTATTTTTTTCTTTCGTTATTGTTAGTTTTTTATGTTGCAACAATTGATGGCTCTTCACTGTTTGTGAGATGAATGTCAGATTGAAACAGGGTGAATGGGAATTAGAAACGATTGTACGATAGTATTATCAATAGCTATGTTAGATAATTAACTTGGGGTTTTTGGGGATGTCAATGTGTGTGGCAGATTGTGAATGATATTTGAAATTGAGATTGAGTATGGGATATTATTTATTATGATAATAATGCTCTTATATAATGATAAGAGTATGAAAGATGAAGCATGAGTCGATTAAGTTAGTTGGAAACTTGTAATTATCAAGCCAGCTGATTACAGTGAATATCTATTGCTTTGGCTGCGAATCTGCTGTTTGGCTGTTCGGTATCAATATTGTTGTTATTGATAGATGTGATATAGGGCTCAGTAATGATTTTGACACTATTATTTTGCTTGACTGAACTGAAGGTTCGCTCTCACTTATCTTTGCTCTCTCACTTATCTTTCGATTTGATAGCTGCATGCTTCATTATATGCGGTATTTATAGTTTTCATTAGATTATATTATTCTATAGTTTTCGCGTACCTACAGCGATATTTTCTTTTCTTTCTCGTAAAAATCATTGATTTTGAATGACTGTCATCAGTTTGTTTGATTTTATTTTATTTTTATATTTTTTTAATGATATTTTGTATGAATGTGAGTGTGTTGAGCTGCTCGATTGTTGCAATACTATGGTATCTGGCACTGTCCTATTGAATAATGAAATTTGTTTATCACTCTGTTTCCACTAAGTCTTATGTTGAGAAGTTAATGTTATATTGCAGTATTCTCAAAATTGAACAAACATTATATTATCAATAGGAGTATAATATTATGTTGGGCGTGAGCTTGGAAGTGTTTTGAAGATTTTATTTAGGAGTTAATAATTTTATTTTCATTGGTTTTCTTTTTGGTTGATTGTAATCGGTCACAGACTTTGTTTTTATCTTTTATTTTCTATTGATTGTGTTTCATTATGAATCAGGAGGTTTCCGTGTATTATCAAAATGTTCGAGGACTACGAACAAAGGTGGATTCTTTTTATTTATCTATAGTGAATTGTAGTTATGATATTATAATGCTTTCTGAGACCTGGTTGCATGAAGGTTTGAGGGATAATGAGCTATTTGGCCAAGAGTACTCTGTATATAGGAAAGACAGACCTGATCGGAGGGGTGGTGGAGTCTTGATAGCAGTTAACAGAAGACTCAGGTCTGAACTTTGTACAAATTTGTCTTCTTATGACGGTGAGATTATTATATGGGTCAGAGTGTATTTTGGGGGTGTCGCTTATTTGTTCAATGTAGTTTATTTCGCTCCATCTGTTACTTCTCTTCATTATGCTTCCTATTTTGACTTTCTAGAAATACACCAGGAAGAAATAACTGGCAATGTTATGATTGCTGGAGACTCCAATCTTCCGGAGGTTCTTTCACACGAATATGACTTTGCTAATGGTAGTGTAAAGGCTCGTCAGTTGGGTAATTTTATGTCATTTTTTGATCTTAATTCTTATAACGATGTTGTCAATGTGAATGGTCGTACATTGGACTTAATACTGTCTAGCTATCTAGTCAGTGTGTCTCATGGTGATGACATACTTGTAGAGGAGGATGTATTTCATCCAGCGCTGGAGATAGGTTTCTCTTGTTTTTCAGAGCCAACGCCAACTGGAAATGTAGTCAATGATGAATATTATTATGATTATCTACATGCTGATTATTTCAGTCTTTATTGTGATCTAAGGGACGCCAACTGGCAGAATTTATATAACTCAACGAACATAAATGAAGCTATTGATATGTTTTATAGCATATTTGTATCTGCCATTGATAAATTCGTGCCTAGGAAGAAAGTAAAAAAGAAGGAGAGCCAATACCCTCCTTGGTTTACAGCTAATATCATTCGTCTGATTAAGAGGAAAAACAGATGTGCTAGAAAGAGAAAGTACTCTCGATTTCATGATGATGAATTTAAAAAGTTGAGGTCAGATTTGAAGTTGATAATCTCGACTGCATATAGTGACTATATCAATAGGTGCCAATTGCAAATGGATGGAAACATAAAAGGTTTCTGGAAATTTGTGAATTCCAAAAGGACAACCTGTTTCTCTGAAAAGGTAATGAAATGGGGGATGCCACATATACAGGAATGAATATACCCAATGGATTTGCTGATTTCTTTTCATCAGTTTACAGAGATGCTGATTCTGCAGGCATTGAAATTGATGATACAGCTACTGATAATTTGCATTACCCCTCTGTTAGTCTTGAAGATGTACTAAATGCAATAAATAAATTGAGTCCATCGGGATCTGGGGGCCCTGATGGGGTACCAGCATTCATTATTAAGGGCTGCTCTAACATACTTGCTGAACCTTTAAAATTCCTTTTTAACCTCTCCCTTGAATCAAATATTTTCCCTGATAAGTGGAAGGTATCTAGGATTGTTCCAATCTTCAAGTCTGGTAATAGAAATCTTGTCAATAATTATCGTCCTATTTGTATATTGAACTGTTTTGCCAAAGTATTCGAAATGATTCTCTACAATTACATATTTAGTCATGTTCGGAATAGAATAAGTGACTTCCAGCATGGATTTGTTCAAGGTAGATCAACCACCACCAACTTGGTTGAATTTACTCAGAGAGTGTCGTCGATTTTAGATGTTGGTGGTAGGGTTGATGTCGTTTACACTGACCTGTCAAAGGCATTCGACTCCGTGAATCATTCCATATGGTTGAAGAAACTATCCCTATTTGGTTTTAGTATGTCCCTACTCTCCTTTTTCGAGACTTACCTTGTTGGGAGAAGGCAGTATGTACAGATGCTGAATTACCGGTCACACTGTTTTGTGAATACTTCTGGGGTTCCTCAGGGATCGAACTTGGGACCATTGCTTTTTCTATTATTTTTCCTCTTCTTTCATTGTAATTTTTCAATATTCTTCTTTTCTGTACTCTTACTATGTATAATGAACTATTGTAATTGTGTTGTTATGGAAGCAATTTTTGGGAGAAATCCTGTATGCTTCCATGTTTTTCATAAATAAATATCAACACCATTATTTAAAGACATATTAACTGCATGCGTTTTCATATTGCCGATACAGCATTGATAAAACTGTAGACGTTTATTTTGCAGTCTCAAAAAACTGTTCTAGCTGAAAAATTGATAATACATGCCACGTGTAGGCTTATACATTGCATCAGGAAAACGATGTTCAAAACTATGGTTTTCCTAAACATATGTTTTTGAGATAATTTCTTTGATGCAGCTGTTCCACATTCACCATTATAAATTATACAGAGTTTGTGAAAATAAAAATATTTATTGATTACCAAAACAATACTATTATTATATTAATGATAATAATTAATTATTGAAACAATACTTTTATTATATCAATAATAATTTATATACTTTTATTATATCAATAAACATATTTATCAATTTTCAGAACAATATTATTGAGGTTGAGTGGAATCAGGTAGAAAGCAATAATAGAACAGATGTTCTTTTTTGAATTTCTATCATATTATTTTGTTATTTCCAATGATTACAACATATGCTAGAATATCACATGTCAATAAATAAATTATCTCATTTCCATAAGGCACTCACCTTACCATGTTCATAACCTTACTTAATAGGATCCTTTTTCATCCTTTGAAACCCTTAGAGGCAAAATATCTCAAAATCCGTTCTTAGTGCGCGTCTAGCATGTTTGAAGAATATTTGTGCAAAGTTTCAAGTCTGTAGGACAATTAGTTTGAGCTGTAGTGTGATTTTACATCAAAATTTTCGAAAAATGCCCTCTCCTGGACCCCCCTGTGCTCCGGATCGAAATTTTCCTGTATAGATCTAATTTTTTTCGTAGCTGAACAAAAAAGTTCCTCATGACTTTGCTGTGCAATGAGCGGTTAAAAAGTACAAAATTTTGGGGTGGCCCCAGCTCCCTCAGGGGGGCAAATTTCTGAAAATCCTTTCTTAGTGGATGTTTTCAGGCTACCATAAACAATCGTGCAAAATTTCAAGTTTTTAGGCTCAGTAGTTTGGGCTGTGGTATGATTTCAGTCTGTCGGGGCTTAGTCTTTTATAAGTATAGAGAAAGAAGAGAAGAAGAAGATAACACCAACGTCGATTACCATTCAACGAATTTCGACAGTCTGAAGTGTACATCCTAATCCTCTCAAATTATAAATATCCCATTCAACCGACCTGAGGCCTGGCTGACAATTTGTAAAGAAAAATTACCTACTCTGCTTGTGCAGTTCTGAAATTTTCACCCAAAAATATATGTCTAAATTTTTGTAGAATTCTTAAAATTTAGAATTTGTCTTAATTCTGTAGACATCTGTTAGCTATAGAAAATCTAATTTAATTATGAGTGATAATTCATGAAAAATATTGATCTTGACCTTGATCCAAACATGGCCATCTATAGTGTAACTTGTGTATGGTCATAATCTAAAGCATTAAAAACTAAAGAATATTAAAGGTGAAGCACAAATAATAAGATGTAGCACGAAAATAATAATACAAGTTTTATTCGGAATAATACAGTTTTATTCAATTACATACTCAATTTTCAGGTCAAATATTTTTTATTCAAACTAAGTTTTATACTTTTAAAATTTCAAAATTTCATCATGTGTCTGATTATCATGTATAGTGATATTGAAGATATTCATAAACATTAATTTGATAGGCTTTTCAAGTGATTGAATAATTATACAGTAGTAATAAATTGTTGTTTTATTCCTACTGTTCAAATAAATTTATAATAATTATTGTTATATTATCTTAAATATTATCTTATATAAAAAATATATTTTAAATTTAAAATGAAAAGAGATATCAATTAATTTTTTTTCATTAACAATTTCCAATAATCCATGGATCTAGTCATGAAATATAACTGTCCACAAATAAATTGATTATTTCTTACTTTTGGATAGATTTCAATTTTTCTATTATATCGTAATGTAGACTTAGAAACACATAATCAAAGAGTATCAAATAATTGTAAATTTTTCTAGAGCTTGGAGCTGTTGGAATGTGATGAATGCAATTTTTTATGTACAGTAGCATAGCTACCTCTAATACAAGGCCGCGGCCTACGATATTGCAACGTCGCAGTGTAGGCCTACAATCTAATACATGATTGGTGAAAAAGATTAAAAAAATAGCAGCTGATCTTTTTCACCAATCATGTATTAGATTGATCAGCTGCTATTTTTTTAATCTTTTTCACCAATCATGTATTAGATTGTAGGCCTACACTGCGACGTTGCAACACCGTAGGCCGCGGCCTTGTATTAGAGGTGGCTGTGACAGTAGTCCTCTGGAGCAGCTGATAAAATCTCATCAAGATGAAACTCTACTTTTCCATATTGGTCTGGTCATTACAGACATGAAAAAAGGGGATGTGCTTGCAATGTAAATATTTTGTAGTTTTAATTTCTATTATCTTATTAAGAATAATTTTTAAGTTAATAACCAAATTTTATTCAAATCTGAGCATCTTTTGAAATACTTCAATTGGAAATTCAAAATATAGTCATGGATGTGCAGAATTTTCTCTTTTTCTCACTCTAGTCGACAATACTTTCGATTCCAATATCATTAGAAAGTTACAATTGAAGTTTACAATTGTATTTTTTTCATTATTTTCCTACTTTACTGTTAGTTTAGAGCTTTTTAGAGCTGGTCCGATGCATCATAGAAACTCCTGATTGATTCTAAACTGTGGATAATAGGGGTGGGTATCGATACATCAATGTTTAAAAACATTGATTTTTCAACATCAAACATTGATGTTTTCAACATCGATGTTTACTGTTTGATGTTTTTCACCAAAGACCTTAAAGATGCATCTCTTTAAGGTCTTTGTTTTTCACTTATCAATGGTTTTACCTAGACATTGGTCATTCAATGTTTTTCCCAACTAAAAAGTAAAAACAATTCTAATTTTTTTTTCTAATTTGATTTAAGTTTTTATTTATTTTTGTTTGTTTGAAGAGCATTATCTTGAGAGCAATAAGCAATAGTAACATAATATAATAATTATTTTTGTCATATTTAGTGTAGTATTCCGATTAGTATTTTTCGTGAATATACATGTAGATCACTCTTGTGAAAGATCTCACATAAGTTTTGACTTCCTGCAGATTGTTGTTTTTATTTTTCAATCAGGCACTCTGTATTTTTATGTGAGGCTGTTGGATACTCTTGAAGATTTACATTACTTCTGTGGCCCGTGTCAAGGTTAGATACTTATTTAGAATTTGATAAGAGGTCGGATTCTTCCTTTCTCAGAAAGAAAGAGTTCTTCTCTCTTATTACAATTATTTCTTCAACATGAGTTTAACACCAATTAATCTAGCTCTGGAAAAGAGGCCCTCGTGTTGTAAGGAGTGCAGATATCCATAAAAAATACTTGATCCATTTCCATTTCCTAATAGAGAAATCTATCAGATATTGAATAAATACGATATGAGTATCAATGATTGCTAAAATTAGCTTAGGGTGGAATTTCAAGACCGAATCTTCGAGGATATCTCGAGAAGTTTCTGACTAAAATATGAAGATGACAAATCTTGTGAACTAGATTGATGTCCGTCTTAATTACCGTCTTAAAAATACCGTCTTAATTTGTTTTATATTAAACAAATATTCAAATCCATAAAACAATATTTTAGAATATTAGATTTTCTTTTTTTAAATTGGATTAAATCTCTCTCAACTTTTACTGTTATCCCAAGCCGATAGTTCACATAGTTCTTTGCTATGCAGCTGTGTGACGCTGGTAGTCTCTCAAACTGTGCCGTTCATACACTATCACCCCAACAAAACTGTAAAAATTGACAATAATCGACAGTAATCAGCTTGAGATAACAAAAGTTGCGACATAAATTCCCTATACCATGGGATATCTACTTACGCTATTGTTTCTCTATGATAGTATCCATAAAAACGTAGGACGATACGATGTTTCTTGTTTGATTATGTTCATTATTATAATTTTATGTTCTTAAAATCTAGAGTACACACACATAAACATAATTTTTGCACTGTTAAAATGAGTGTTCTATAATCACAAAAATAACATCTTAATTGGACACTTGGACAGGATGAGTGGATCAATAATCGTATATTGAATAGTATTCATCCATCTGCATAATACTACATAATCTTATATTTATATTATTAGCTCTTTTTCTAGCTCTGCAAAGTTAACAGATCTGACTGTTATCTGATTGTTTAACAATGTAGAAATATAGTTGATTGAGAAAATATTCAATCTCAATCTTGGTAATCTATTATTAATATATTTGAATTATTAAATTCATTTATTTTGAAATTTATTTTATAAAATACAATTGACTATCATTAACAAGAATAAATGATTAATATTGAATCTAATATACTGGTATCAATAATATCTTATATAGAAAAGGCAGTAGCAAGGCAGAGAATTGGCAAATATGTTCTCATTCTCCACTATCTTTATGAAATGTGGACCTGACTATAGCAACACAACAGATACTAGAGAAACTCTCGATATGAAATTACGTTAAATCTAAATAATGCTAAGAAAGTACTCAAAAGCGTAATATATTTCTCTTTGGCTCAATCCAGAAGAACTTTGGCTCAATCCATGGAGAACATGTTCATTGATATGAACGAGTTTGTATTTATTTACAAGTTTGAACGAGTTGTATTTACATTTTTAAAGTACAAATCTATGCCTGAAATATTCTTAAATCTTAACATTAAAACCTACAAATTTTTTAAAATCCTCAACTTTTCAGTAGATCGAGCTCTTAAACTATTGGATATCCACTTACAATGTTTGTGAATCAAAATTTTAAACAGCAAATTCAAAATGAATTTTGAATTTTTGGTACAACTTGTACAAACTGCTGCTTCGCAATCAACAATTCTCTGTGTTACTGCCGACAATTTATCCAAAACTCTTGTTTTGTGAGCAATCTTTGGGATTTTTTTTTTTAAAACTTCAAAGGCTACATTGCAAATTTGTAGAATTGTTTCGGTTGGTGATAACAGCCCAGTAGTCGTATCAACCTTCAAATTGAAAATGTTCTGTTAAAAATAAGAATTTCTTTTCTGCTAGAAAGTTTTGAGTCAGCTTGACTCAGAATTTCTAAGCAGTTAGAACATTCGAACTTCTTGTGATATTTCATCACCAAGTAGCCCACAAAATAAACTTGTGAGCACTCCTCCAGAGTGACATCATCAGTTGGAGAGACTCTTATCAAAGTATCTTCACTACTTGATGTCGAACTTTCTGATCTGAGACTTGGTTGAGGAGAAGGTGGCGGATTCGCTTTCGACTGCTCACTAACTTCACTAATCTCCAATAAAACATCATAGTCTGGATCGTAGCTTGTGCTCCTTGGAGGCTCCAGTATTTGTTGGAGGGTCAAAATTTCCAATGTTGCCCTGAGGATTCTTACACTTTGATTCCGGTTGAACCCTCCTCTCTGACGGATTGAGGAAAACAGATTTTCGAGAGGATCCTGATTTAAACGTGATGTAAGAATAAAATTGCATTTTTCGCTTTCCAGAAGCTGCAGGAAGGAAGTAATAGTTATTATAAACCCATCAAAACATGGCGGCTTGAGGATCTGGCATTAATTTTTTTAAAATTTGTAAATAGAACCAGGGCTTCATTGAAAAGTGCAATAATTTTTGGATTTTGTTTGCTTAATGCACAGTTGTCGGGATTTTTAGAAAAAAGTGTTCGGCTATTCATAGCATCGAACAAGGAATTGATTTTTTGTAGGAAATTTGCAGTTTCTAGAGCAGTTGATGTTGTCAATTGGCCAGTTGCAATGGCAGTTTTGAGCGCTGCTGCAGTTGTGTGACTAAAAATTTGAGCTACAAGAGAGACAGACATCTTCTGGAAGTTGTTGGGTGAGATGTGAGCTGAGGACAGTTGATGAGCAGCTCTCGTAGTCCCACTCTGTCTCTCAAGCTCAAAAAGCTTCACAATATCATCAAATGAGACCCTCCTCTCCTCATATATGAAATCATGAGATAGTAAATTTTTTCTCAATGACTTCAAAAGGTGAGGAGGATCATATATTGCAAAAATCTTATCTCCTTTGCCATTCAAGAAATATGGGGCCTCCTTAGATACTCCCACTCCCAATTCCTTCAAGGCCCTCGTATTAGTTGTAGATTGGTCGCAGACAATGGTCTTCACTGCAAGACCAATATTTTCAAGACTTGAAATGCAACATTTTATTGATGATGATGAGTCGCTCCCATTCAAACCTTTTTCCGACACAAAATAGCCAATGGGAAGTTTCCATTGATAATATAACCCTCTAATCATGAAAACACTTGCCTGTTTGGCTATTTTGTTCGATCGCCCAAGCCTGCCTAAATCCTGGAATCCCTCAATAATATCATAGACAGGAGAATATTCGAGGCATTGTTTGATTGACATGTCATCAAACATCAATACACAAGCCTTCTCCATGTCTGACATAGTGTCAACTTTTATCTTAATTTTTTCAAAAATATTTTTGTTGAAACCTGTGGAATGACATTTTTTCGAAGAAAGCCACATTCTAATTGTCGATTCACCGGGAACAATCATTATTTTGCGGAAGTATCTATAAGTAGATGGTGAACGCAAAAATATGCTAATGGCCAATCTCTTCTCTTCTTTCTTCCATGGTTGCCTCTCTTTATGATTTTGCATTCCAAAAAGAATTGAAAATTCCTTTGATTTAAATTTTTGAAAAGTTTTATTTTTTGACAATTTCTGTCTAAGCAATTGTCTTTTCAAACTTGAGATTTCATTTTGTTGTCTCTCAATAACTTTCATGTAAGACTCCTTCTGAAATTTGGTTGGGGTGGTAAAAAGTGATCTTCTGACATCCGTCCCTTGTGTTGGGGAAGCACTCTCTATCCAGTTGTGTACTGAAGGAGACATCTGAATAGAAAAATTTGCGGAAGAAGTGCTCACCGATGGAGTTGGTAGAAGCTCAGATTTTTTTGCTGGATATTTCTTTGGTGATGCCAATGTTATGTTGAAACGAGGAGAAGCTGGACTAGATGAGTGAATGGTTGTGGATGGGCCCGGATCACTGTCACAGCCACAATAGACTTGCGGAAAGGCACCTGAAAAATTAACAACATTGTCGTAATTGTGATATTACGGTAATTTCCTTCAATCATTGAGAGAGTGTATAAGATCGAAAGAGCGAGTAGAATACTGTCAGTCAAGATGAGGGAGTTATTCTTTACTGAATTATTCAATTACTTTCAGCAATAATTGTAAGCACATTACAATTATCATTATAGTCATACAACCAGGGAGTAAATTAATTACTCCATTAACCATTAATTAATTGTTGCAATTCAACTAAAAATCTTTATCCTGTCAATAATATTATTATTATTGGATTTTCCCCGACTTCCTTCCCGATCGGCGATTGTTCAATCAAGCCGTGAATGTGTGTATATTAATAATGTATGAATGGAGTAGTTATATCAACTGAGGCCATTTTCGAAACTGTGTAAAACAAGATTCGGCAAAGTATTCTTAATAATTATGTTACTTTTAGGATACTTTTGTTTTAAACGAATTTCAAAAAAGTAAGTCTCTGTTAATGCATCCTATAAAAGGAGCTTAGTTTGTACCTTGTACCTCAATCAGTCATCTTCTATCTTTTTTTCAATTGAGAGTTTATGACCTTAAAAAATAAACAAAATTTATTTTAAGAATAAAGAACGTTTGTATCTAAAAAAGCGTTGATAATCGTTGATAAAAATGACCGCATGGTTGCCAATTTTCCTTTACTGCCTCCTTCTATATAGTACTTTGAGTAGCTGTGATTCAAGTTGCTTCGGTATATCTGTTACAAGATTAATTATTAGTAATAATGAATTCCATCTCAAATATATTTTATTCGCCTAGAGACAGTTCTTTGTCATGAAGAAAAAACCTAATATGAATGTATGGATGAATACTATACCACCATTTTGTTGTTATATCTATTGAAATTATTTTGTTGGATGAAGCTTATTATTTGTTTTTTATCACATAGTAGATAACATTTTTTTAGCAAGATTCTTATCAACTAGTCGATAAAAAATATTTTGAGTAAGAGAAAAAATGGTCAAATTTGCAAACTAAAACATTCCCTCAGTTCTCACAATTTTCACTATATCATTAGGAATGAGGGTTGAATCAAAGGTTATTAGGAAGGTGCCTTGTACAAAAAGCAAGAATGGCTTTTAAAAGGTTCAACACCCTGAAGTCTATTGTATGCCACCATGTTGAGTGATGGGATAGTCCGTGCCAGCTTTTCTCGGTTCATTGGGAGACCTATTCTGTATTAAATGAATTCTTAACACTAGAACTTTGATGTTGCCTATCTTTTACAAATTGATGCCACCCAATTCATGAGGGAGTTGAAAAAATGGTTAGCAACCTAGCTAGAAATACAAAAGCCTCTTCTGAAATCCAAGGTCCTGAAGGAAATGTGCACGCTCATCTATTGTTTTTAACAGTTTTATTTATAGTAGGGACAAGTTCAGCCTACACAAGTCTACCTTTTTTGAGAGAGAACTTCCAGATAAGAATGAGAAGGGAGGAAAGGCAACTACAGGTTTATTATGATAAAAGAGTCGAATTTTCAAAAACGTCTGCCTCCCTTTTGTTATCTATCCCAAGGTTTGGTCACGTTGGGCACTTGTATCTCCTATGCAACTTTCCACTTTCACAATCAAACAGGTGAACATAAGTCGGCGTGTTTCATGTGAACAACACAAAATTCCTTTGAAAAATCATTGTTGAATATTGATGATACCGATATAATAATTGATATAATAATTATATCTTTCATAATTATATTATAATTATTATAGTTCCACATAATTTATTTGAGCCTTATTAGTTTAATTTAAATTGAGGTGATTAAATATCAAAACATTTTGTAAATTGTAACAGCTTAAAGAGTGGTAACAGCTGTGCCTAGTGGAAAGTTGTGTATATATTTTTGGCTTAAAATTTTTCTGAAATAGCTTGATTTATTCAAAGTGCGGTGATATTTAGTGCAATATTCGACTATAATTTGGTATTTAATCATTCCAAATTAAAAAATTTTAGCTCATATATATTTTTGGACAGAACTTTGAACTTCAAATTTATACCATGGATAGCTATTTATAAGCCCTATCAACTGATGATATGAGTCTCATTTCTAGGAAAATTGCAGGAGCTGCGTAATATTCTCGAGAAAAATGGCGGATAATTACTAAAAACCCATGTTTTTCACAATTCTCTCAAAAATTACTCGATTGATTTATTTCAAATTCATACTCTGTATAGTTATTTATCAGCTCCATCAACTGGCATGAGTCTCTGGGAAACTAATGGGGGGTTCACCCCATCCTTGAGAAATGGACTTTGTAACCTCCTTCTCTTGCATGAGGTAGGTAGGTAGAGCAGTCTATAAAAATAACACATAGTCGAGATATTTCATCTGTAGAACAGCTGTTTTGACGACTTTTAAAAAAATCATCGGATTTCACAATCTACACAAAGGAAAAAGTACTCTGAAAACAATTATATACACACATATACAGTAGTTGATCGTAGTTTCAAATAATTATGTTGCCGCCAATCGTCATTATGTTATTTCTCTAAATAATTATTGTCGTTTAAGAATGAGGCTCCCATTTCAATGAGCAAGTAAAGATGTGTGAGTGTACCACACCAGATTTTTTACATAATAATTAATTTTAAAATTCACAAGCAGGAAAAATAATATACACAGCACTTCATAATTTTTTATTGTAATGGTACTCAGGTCTTCTGCCTCATCTATTCAGTATTAATATTGTCTCATCATTGGAGTATTATATACTGCCTCATCTATTCAGTATTAACCTTGATATTTAGTCGATCCTCTACACCCTTACTAACAAATAGAAAAATTTATTATAGGTATAAGATTATCTAAGTTCTCACTTGCTCGTCTGCTTGCTCTCTGTCTTAATAAAGCTCATGATACTATTGTTTGAGCAAATGTTACTGATGTATCCTTTTAGTCCACGTTATTGATGTATCTTTGAAACTTCATTCTTTGAAAGGCGAATTAGAACTCCACTATGTAAATGGGTGTTTTTTTTTAGAGGCAGAACTTAAAGGCATTACTGTTCAAGATGGTGACCGATTTAACGGTTGTTACATGATTATTTTGTTTTGATTGGCAATTCATCATGAATGAACTCAACCCTGATCAATGCTTGTAAATAGTGCAATTTTATTTCGAAAACAATGGTTCTATGCGGAATACGTATCGCCCCCCCACATTCATTGTATCGTCGACAAAATCGTCCATCAGAGCAGTTAATTCGATTAACCGTGGAACGTTTTTGCACCATTCGAACTCTTCAATAAACATTTCAGTTTATTCTCTTCAGTGGACATTCGTTTACTCTTATTGATAACTCGCATATCCAGAGACGTCTTACGGTGCGTGCAGAAGAAGCTATTGCTAGTATAGAGCATAGCATTGAGGAAGACCCGAATGAGTCCTTTCGCCATCGAGTACAGGAATTGGATATGAGTCCATCCACTTTATGGAAGACTAGCAGGTAGCAGGGCACCCGTGCTTCACTCGGGAATTAAAAGATAAGATTATTTTTGTGAACCATTTATAATCTTCTACCAAAATTGTTATAATCGTTTTTGAGATTAGGCCACAACTTGGCATGAAAACTATTGAGTCAAATCATTCATTCAAAATACAAGCTTCCAATCATGTATTGATGTGTTGGAAGTGCTCTGTAGAATAGTAGTCCAATTGCAGCGAATTTTGTAGAATATTGGGCGGGGTCAAGAGTCAACCTCGACTTTATTCATTGACAATTAATATTTCCCGTTGACAGTAATCAAATTGGCAGTGATCATGTTATTTTGTTTTTGCTCGATGCAATTGTAGATTAAATTCCAAATTAAGTTGATTCGGAATTTGATGACTCTGTTATTCATGGATCTCTCGCTTATTCTGAAATTTTTGGCATAGCCTGTCGCTTACTTTTCTTTTCTTTTATCCAAAAGTGTAAAAGCAGCCAATCCACTGATTCTTTCTTCCTTGGAAGTCCATTCATACATAAGAGTCCATTTATAATAGTTAGTATAAAATTTATTGTGGCTGATTTCTCATGTCCTAAACTTTACTGTCATAAATATTGAAATGAGATCATTTTAATGTGAATTTGCATAAATATGAATAGAGTTCATTCACTTTGATTATTGACTACCATTATATGATTTCTTTCTTTGATCTTAGCTTGAAACCAAGAGCTTAGGGATGAAAATTTGGATGTTAACTAAAATTTAGCTGAATTTTATTTCTATCTAAATTGACAACTTTAGTATTTACTTGTGATCTATCAATATCAATAGGTTTTACTTGTGTCATGTAATGAAATCATGATAGGAAATAGGAGCAGCTGATGGAATATTATGTTTTTTCGTTTTGTTTTTAGCTGATTTTGAAACATGAAAATATCAGGCCCAGTAGCACAAAAGCCTGTTCAATTGCAATCAGGATTAAATTTCATGGGAATTGATCAGAGCAGGGTTTTTTTTTTAAAGAAGGCTTCTCTCATTGGTTCTCGAGGTATTTAGTCCGGAATAGGAATTAACAGTGCAACTGGCTGGCTCTCTCAAGGCCATGGCTGCGTACAAAAATAGAGCAACTGAGGAACCAATACAACAGAAGTTGAAGAAATTAGTCGCATTTCTATCACCTCACAATGAACATTACATTCAACTACCATATGTTTGGAGAGATCGATTATAAATTTCTTTTGCTATCACCCTGTCACTTTCTGAACCTATTATACCAGATGATTTTGAAACATGAAAATATCAGGTCTAGTAGCTCCAAAGCCTGTTCAATTTCAATCATGATTAAATTCCATGAGAACTAATCAGAGCAGAGGTTTTTAAAAGAAGGCTTCTCTGATTGGTTCTCGTGGTATTTAGTCCGGATTAGGAATTAACAGACAGGAAAACTGGCTCTCTCAAGGCCATGGCTGCATAGAAACATAGAGCAACAGACGAACCAATACAACAGAAGCTGAAGAAATTAGTTGCATTTCTATCACCTCACAATAAACATTATTATTCAACACCCATATGTTTGGAGAGATCGATTTTAAATTTATTTTGCTATCATCCGGTCACTTTCTGTACCTATTCTTTCAGATGATCCCTGAATACAGCAATGTTTTAAAATGAGATCGCTGAATTTGGTTACTCAACTACAGCTATTATAATCTTTTTCACTTGCTCACATTTTCTTTCTCACGTTTATGGAAACTTTTTTTGTTCAGCTGCTACTTGAGGGACCAATAATCCTTTCTGAAAGAGCTTCAGCGATTTTTCCCAGAGTTGACACCTGTTCCAAAATATTTTTTTATTGCACACATATTTAAACAGAAATTGTTCGCTTAGTATAATTTATTGACTTCAATGATTACGATTTCATTTAATGAGAGCTTATTTCACATAATAATAACAACGAGTATAAGAAGCGAAAATGTCAAACATAATAATTATTGAAATCGAAACTAATAACAGCTGGCATAAAAAGCAAAAATGGCAATCATAATATTTTGAAATCGAGACAGTAGCTATCATCGTATCCCCATCTGATCTAATGTAAACAAATTATAGTAAGATTCACATCAATGTGTCAGCATTATTTGAATGGGGAGCATTGATGCTATTAATGAGGTTTACTGACAGTTTCAAGTGAATATCAACGAACTGTGATGCATATTCTCATAGCCACCTCTAATACAAGGCCGCGGCCTACGATATTGCAACGTCGCAGTGTAGGCCTAGAATCTAATACATGATTGGTGAAAAAGATCAGAAAATAAGACCTTTTTCACCAATCATGTATTAGATTCTAGGCCTACACTGCGACGTTGCAATATCGTAGGCCGGGGCCTTGTATTAGAGGTGGCTATGATATTCTCCAATATTTTTATTGAAAGCCACCTTCTATTTTCTTTGGTAACACAACTAATGTTTGGGAATAATTGATTCATGGGAGAAGCGCCTTACTTCTATGGAAGATATTTTCACATTAGGAAAAGCAACAACAGCTATTTGGCCGTTTTAATAAATAACCCCTTTCTTTCGTCAAGTTAAATTCTGGTCGAATTTCCTCATTCTTTGCACACAGATTCCACAACGGACACTTCTGAAGTTTTTAAAATACCCTCCATTCATCATACTGAATAATTAAAATTTCATCGAAATTGTTTAAGCTGTTCACGCGATCTGTCAGATATACAAACAAAATTAGTCTTAATAGAACAGGATCAATTTATAGAAGCAACTCCCGTCATAAAAGTTTGTTTTATGAAAAATAAAAATTATCTATACTCCCAGGAATAGCTCTGATTGAAGCAGCAGTGCCCAATCAATTTGTTCTCGATAAATGCATTCTAATTAATTATTCAACTTTGTGCCAACCTAATGAAATAATCTCAACTTAATGCCAACCTGACAAAATTATTAACTGGTCGCCAGTTATCAACTGTTTCGAATAGGTACTCTCTCTAGATTATAGTTCTATAGTAACATATGATATGGACATTTCAATTATAATTAAGAGATTGGGAGAAGAAGAATATATACATGCTAAAAGACGAACTTTAAACCCTTAAAAACCACCCTTAGAGTTGAAATATCGCCAAAAGATTTCTTAGTGAGCACCTAGGACGTATAAGGAAGCTATATTCTAAGTTTTGTTGCAATCCATCCAGTAGTTTTCCAGAAATCGTGATCAGTGAGTCAGTGAGATAAGAATTTTATAAGTATAGATATATTGGGAGAAGAAGAATATACATGCTAAAAGACGAACTTTAAACCCTTAAAAACCACCCGTAGAGTTGAAATATCGCCAAAAGATCTCTTAGTGAGCACCTAGGACGTTTAAGGAAGCTATATTCCAAGTTTTGTTGCAATCCATCCAGTAGTTTTCCAGAAATCGTGATCAGTGAGTGAGTGAGTCAGTGAGATAAGAATTTTATAAGTACAGATTACTAACTTTTTCATTCCTGAATTGAATAACCATGATGTCGTGTAGCTGTGTTTCCAACTGGACTGCGCAACATGTGACACAGCTCGTGCCATAATCAATGTATTGAAGTACACGTTTGGTGAACACCTAATTTCACGTTTTGGACCTGTGAATTGGCCTCCAAGATCTTGTGATTTAACACCGTTAGACCACTTTCTGCTTGACCATTTGGAAGACAACATTCGCCGTGTTATTGTCGATATACGGACAAAAATGTTATATACGTTATAAAGTAATATACGTCCAGATTGGACTACATCCGAGCCAGCCGTGGCAATCAGATGCCAGAAATCATATTCAAAATGTAATGCCACAAGATTATCTTCCTATTGAAAAAATATTGTGTCAACCCAATAATTCATTGTTGTTTTATTGCAATTTAAATTTCTATAGCTCTAACAAAAAAACACCCGATACAATAATCAATAATAGTATTTTTTCAGATACCGTTCAATTGAACCTGGTTGATGTCTAGTACACTCGTATCTGAACTTTATTTGTCTCTATTGCCTAATTTAGAATATTATATTAACTAACTTCCATTTAATAATAATGAATCATTCTACTCAAACTGATTCTATTCTGACTTAGATGTGTATAGTTTCATTGGGACCGAGATTGGAATATTGTCTTAATTATTTTCCTTAATTTTTCAGGCTTACGAAATCAATCTTCAGCTTACAGCAGTCATTTCAAGGCTTTCTCTCTTACCACATCCTTTTCTTCATGAGTACCTTCTGAATCCACTGCTTAATCGGAAACCAGGCTCTGATTCATTGGTGAAAGCTCTGGGTGATGTAGCTGCACATCTTCTAAATAGAGTTTGTGAAATACCAGACTATAAAGTGAAGCTAATAAATACGAGGCATAGACTTTTGGGAGATATTCCTGAAGAAACGTAAGTGGGTTTTAAATTCTATATTTCAATTTTTCAATTAAAGGTGATTCTATTCAGATTATTTTATCACTTACATTGAATAATTAACTTGAATATGAACTTTTATTATTATTGAATATCTGATCAAATTCAATGTTTCAAAATATGCCAATTAAAATTTGATAAAATTATGATCTGTCAATTTCCCACTCACTAGCCTAATATTCTTACTCAGACTAAGACAACCCTTGAATCTTCTCATAAAGGTGGACCACGGTTATTGTTCTTTATTACTGTGTGAGAGAACTATCTAGAAATCAAAAATGTATCACAGGATGACGGCAAACCAAAAATTGATCATTGTTTCTATGGATGAAAAAAGCTACACAAATACTATAGACAGGTCTATTAGACTAACTTCTAATTCAATTTTAAATAATTATGTTAATTAATGTGCATAAACCTTTTTTAAATAGTTTTTGTGAAAATGATTTGTTTTTTATATTTTTATTTATTTCATTTAATGACAAAAATAAAAAACAGGCATAGTCATTACTATTTCTAACACAATTTTGAAAAATATTGTTAACATTTTCAGGTTATGTCCAAATTTCTGTTTATACCAAAGATTCTTCCTCTCAAAAAATAGTTCGGAAGAAATTAATAATCACTTTTGAATTTTGAAGGTTTGATAATAATCAGTAAATAAATAATAAAAAAGAAATGAATGCCCATTTTTGGAATTGCAAAACTTTATCTGTGCTCATTTGCAAAAAAATTGACAAAGATGTTTATTTTCTCATAATTATTATTATCTGGTAAATAAAATCAGTTTACTTGGAATGTTTTATAAATTAAGTCTATTTTTCAAACTAATTAGTTCTATGGCGTTTTCCTGTTCATTAGTCAAACATTACAGAAATACTCATATTTGTGTGATCGGTATGCAGTAATTAAGGGTTAAGTTACATAAATTACATTATAAAACCGAACCTAAAATTGTTGAGGATGCTCCTTGTGTCGTCATATCAGTCATTGAATGCTGAGTCTAATGCTCATCTTAGTCATACAATAATTGCACTAATAAGCATTAAGAATCTTGAAAAATGAACAGTTTGATATTGTCAAATTTGAGTAAGCAGCACAGTGATAATGTTACCAGTTATCATTTTTTTCGCAGAGTTTCTGGCAAAATTGTACTTATTCTTGAATAAGTATTAATATCGTATTTATTTAGTAATATCTTGATATGTGCTTTCGAGAAAACAAAAACGCTTGGCCATTATTAGAATTCTCTCATTTTACATAATTCAATTCAGTTATCACTTTTACTTTTACTTCTCAATTTGAGTAAAAATTGACAATTTTTTATCAATTCGTTCTTGTTTGTAAACTTGTGTTGAAAAACACACCAATTTATTGCAGAACATATATTTCATTCACATTGTAGGCAATTCTAAAACTTGTTACTGGTTTCGGCTCCTTTAACTTGGATGGATAAATCAGTAGTATTCAAATTTTTTGGTGTAAATTTTGGAAACAACTCATCCTTGTAAGAGCTGTTTATTGATCAGTTACCATAATTTTCTCCAGCTCTGAATAATCGGATTTATATTTTCCACAGGAACGTTGACTGCAGTCTACTTGAGAGTATAGTTGTCTTGGAAGAACTGTGCAAAGAGTTAGCAGCCATCGCCTATGTCAAATTCCACAGTGCTACCTGACAAGCATCTTTGCAATTAATAAGTAGAATCATTGTTGTACAAACGCACATTTATACTCATCAATATTAAGCATTATTTGTTACAATCAAGCCAGTACAATGTTTCTAGATGCCCATAAAACATGGACGACAATAGGAGGCTCTGCTACATCTACTTTGCATCAGGTCCCTAAATTAACCACCTGTATTTTTTAAAGGTTTCTGAAGTTATGTTGACATTTTCGATTTGACATAATATGCATTATTACTCAGTGGCGGCTGGAGTAAATATAGTTTGGAGGTTGCAGGTATCAGGCAAAACTCTCATAGTAAATACGGAAACAATAGGAAACAAATTACAATTTGTCATTAAATGGAACTTGTATACTGACTATAACTGTATAGTCCGAACAGTATAGTCCATGTACGGAGTAGAGTCCGTAATTCAATTATAGAGTTGAAGTACGTCTCCTCTTTATTTTTGCCTTCAAAGTATCCTATGGGATATTCAACTCCCGAGCTGTCAGATTGCTCAGGTATATTTAAAAAAAAAAAAAATGTTACAATATCCACGATAACGGAAGATAAACTTCAAACTCCTAGACCCCATGACAATACTTAAAAGTTCAGTAGCAGGAACATCGAAATAAGTTTTACTCAAATTACTAAGAGAATCAATTACTAAATTTAGAGGGTAATTAGATTCCCTCCAATTGTTCATTCTATTTAAAAGATCGCTAAAAACTCCATCATTTAATATGAAAACAAGAACATTCTTATCGGTAAACAAACTCTTATATTATTTGAATCACATAACTCATTCAGTTGATTCCATTCTTCAAAGGAGAAATACTTTTTATTCCTAAGCAATGAGAGACCTTCAGATGTGTTCACACTATTTTTCATTTTTGCAAAAGAAATCATAACATCCACCCTTTCACCAAAATTATAGACTAGGCTCATTCTACTTTTATGAGTAATTATTATTGAACGAAAATCCTAAATAAATGTTGCAAATCACACCGAAGACCTCTGCTACTGCAGACATTGACAACAGGGCTAACAGCTAGATGGAAATTCGATGAGAACTACTATCCAAAAATTAGTTGCCAGCCCAGGAATCGAACACGGTACCTCCCAATTGCCAGTCAGGAATGCTTGCCCTTACACCAAACTGACAATCTTTGGATAGCAGCGCTCATTTTATAGGAAGCCATAGCGGCCAACTAGTTACAGATGGAATTAAATAGACAATGCATTCTCTATTTAATTCCATCTGTAACTTTTATGAGTATTGATTCTTGCATCAAAACTACAGTATCAATTTTGTCAAGGATGGAATTTAAAGTAATCATTTTGGGTCGGATTGATTGCTTGATTTTACTATCACTATTATTTTTATTTATTCTCAGTATATTAAATACTAGCCGTGCTTCGCAAGGGTCTATTTTAAAACTTAACGAACTGAGAACTTGATGGAATGAAATCTAGAAGAATTGAAGATAGGCCTATAAGAATCCTTGTTTAATTAAGAATTTATATGCAACATTTCAAGTAAATTAGTCCAGTAGTTCAGACGTGATGATGCATCTAACAATGATTTTCCTATCCTTTACATGTGTATAAGCCAGTTCTTTCCTTCATTATAGTATAGGAGATGATAGATAGATGGATTATATATCAGTATCTATGAATTAGAATAACTTTTGAAAGGTTTGAGATATCGATGTGCAGTTTACACCATACTTTCACTATATTTTCTCTTGAAATCATGTATCATATGACCACCTTCCAATTTGAAAAAATGAAGTTGGATACAAAATGGCAGTTCAAAAATAGTGGACAAAATTTGGGTACGACGGAAAACCTGTTTTTATTATTCTAATAGGATTCCCAATCATACCTATCTTCTAGTTTCTCTTTTAAAAGAAATGTTCAGTTGCTTCCATACAACAACTGGAAGCATGACAAATTGAAAACTTGACAAACTGAAAACTTGATGTAATAAAATCTTGAAGAATCGAAAATAGGCCTATAACCATCCTCAGTTAATTAAGAAACTATATGCAAAATTTCAAGTTAATCAGTCCAGTAGTTGAGACGTGATTATGTGTCAAACATAATTTTCCTATTCTGTATGTGTATAAGCCAGTTCTTTCCTTTATTATAGTATAGATTATTATGTTGCTTTGACCTGTGATCTGTATTGTAACCAGCGCAGAACTCCTCAAGGCTACTCTTAAAATGGGATAAACTTAATAACTAAGATGCAATAACCAGGACACAAGCTAAGATAGAAGATAAATCTATTACCCAATATATCTATAAGAATATCATTTGACACTAATCCCCACGATTTCTGACAAGTTTCAACTAATAAAGATATATATCAAACATAAACTCCATTAAAAATTAAACTAAATTTCATGGAAGATCAAACTAAATTTCATTAAAAAAATCAACTTAATTTCATGAAAGATCAAACTAAATTCCATTGAAAATCAAACTAAATTTTATGAAAGATCAAACTAAATTCCATTAAAAAAATCAAACTAAATTTCATGAAAGATCAAACTAAATTCCATTACATATCAAACTAAATTGTATAAAAAATCAAATTGAATTCCATTATTCTCAAATGACTTAGTATGTGTCTATTGTGAGCACTACTTAAAAGCAAAAGTTTCCAAAGATTAAAGCAAAACATCAACAACCAACATGACCAAGTTTTCTGTCCCAGGACTCCTCTTTCTCATCTTCTCATGAATATCAAATACATAACGCAAGGAAATTTCAATAATCTGTTTACTATAGTTAGCAAAACTGGGAGTAAGTTAAACTCATAATGACAATAAAAGGTACAAATCTAAACAATCTAATCAATAGTTATCAATAGCCCAACATTGCATTACTGTGCAGTCAATAAGTTACAGTACAATCTCAATTAATAAAACAATTCACATTTCCCATAATACAGAACACATTCAATGAAACAAAACATATTTCCTTCCTTAAGTTACATATGAATCATACTAAAAAAATTGCCATCTCTCTCACTCTCTCTTTCTCCGTATACAATGGAATTTGAACGTATTAACTTTTTGGGATGAATTTTTGTAATCCTGGTTGATAGCTGGTGAAAAGCTTTTCCTAAATTTTGAATAATGAATTTTTGTAATGAACTGGACAATTGGTCTAATGAATTTCCATAGTTTGTTAAACACTCACCCAAATGCACGATCAGAGTAAAGGAAACCATAGCACCGTACACAAGCACTGCTCAACTACGTCTGACTACTATTCTCAATCCAACAGGTAAAATAAATTTTTAAAATGCTAATAATCATGTACAGTATTGCTGCAGCCTTTACTAAGACAATAGGTGTAATCCAACACCAATTTACAGCGACCGCAATGGAAGAGACGGTGAGAGAGATTGATTGATTGGGTACTTTATTCATGTAGATTAAACCAATATATACTGGCTCAAACACATATATACAATAGCTTACAATACAGCAAAATTATAGATGAATTTACATAATATAGACTAAGAAAATTATTATTGAACTGTGTATGATATGAAAAAAGCGATTTGTGATAACTATAGATAATATTGTTATGCATCTACATAAATTGGCGGAGCTTTGGACATATCAATGTCCATTCTTCGGAAAGAATATTCAAAATATCCTTCCCACTAACTCTCTACCAAAACGTTAATTCCATCAATTCAACTAAGGATTTATTTATAAATGGAAATATTGTAAAAGTTTTAATTAATATGAATATTCAAGAGAAAGAAAAACA
>NC_052507.1:45712572-45749773 GCF_014356525.2 Nilaparvata lugens
TGGAAGCTGGAGAACTTGATAATGGAAGAAAGGTCATTTAGCATACAACGTGAATAGGAGAGAGGGCCTAAAATTGAACCTTGTGGTACTCCATGCATAAAATTTTTCCAATTTGACTAAACCAAGAGTTGGGAGTTGTGACTAAAACCAAGAATAGCTAACTTATTTAAAAGAACTTTATGATCAACAGTATCAAATGCTTTAGAAAAATCAAATAGGGTGAGGATGGTGCATTTTCTTTGGTCCATAGCTGACCTTATATCATCAGTGACACGAAGGAGAGCTGTCTCAGTTGAATGGTATTTCTTAAAGCCTGCTTGAAAGTTATGAAGCTTTCTATTGTTGTCTAGAAATTTACAACTTGAGCATGAATAAGTCTTTCTAGCACTTTGGACAATGCAGGTAGAATACTGATTGGTCTGAAATCCTCAACTTTATTGGGAGATTCAACTTTATTTAGAGGGCTAACCAGAGCAAACTTCCAGTTTTAAGGGAAATTGCCTTCTTCAAGTGACTTGTTGTAATGTATGTAATGGTTGGTAAAACAGCAAATAACATCTTGATAAATTTAATAGGAATTTTGTCTACACCCATAGCATTACTATGAATACGTTATATTGCTTTGGAAGTGTCTTCTTCTGAGATTGGATGGAAATGAAATTGATCAATAAGTCGTATATCTAAGTTTGTAACCTGCTCTTCAAGATCATTGATATGATTACCAATTACAATTTCGTCACGTTGGTTGGAATGTGAAACGGAATGATCATTTATATTGTCCAATGGTAAATCAATTTGGGGATTCAATTTCTGTTTGCCGAGCTCACATTGTTTTATTCCCTGCCAAAGTGATTTAGAGTCTTGTCTATTGTTTGTCATGAACGAATTCAAGTACCTAATCTTTGAGTTCCGTAATTCCTGTTTGACTCTATTTCTAAAGCTCCTATACTCTGTTCAAACTGTCCAAGTCGAATGTCTTTTTAAATTTTCTATGTGGTTTGTCTCTACGCCCCATCATCTTAAGTATGTCTTCAGTCATCCACGGTACTCGTCATTTTCTATTAATCCTCCTTGTCACATAAGGTGCATGTTTGCCATACAAAGTCAAAGTCCAATTCTTGAAAGTCTTGACAGTCTTGACCATGTCATCAACTGAGGGTATTGCTTCAATTTGATGCCATGGAGTCTGAGGGCCATATCATTCAGGAAGGCGTCTTCATCAAAGTTTTTGAAGACTCTTTAAGTGATAATTTTCTGTTCTGGCTTAGGAATCTTATTGGAAAGTACACAGTAGATCAAATCATGTCCATGTAGATCAAATCATGTCCAGAAATAGCTGGAACTGGGATTTGACCTGTTTGAACAACCTCGTTGGGATCACTAACAATGAGAAGGTCAATGAGTGTGTCTGATTCATTAGTATGATGAGTTGGATCGAGAGGTAAAATAGTCATGTTTAGGCATGGGAAATTGTAGTCAGTTGAAAGTAGTCAAAGTTACGATTTGTGATGTTAAAGTTGGTGTTCATATCCCCCATAACTGGTATACGGTTATAACAAGGCATAAGAGAAAGCAAGGCATTTTCAAATTTTGGTGGGTGATAACAGATACCAACGAGTAATTTATCAGAACTGGATAAGGATAATTCAAGTAGCATAAACTCTGGTCTGGTACAATACTCCTGTTTGATGTGATTAAAACTTTTTTTGATACCATCTTTCACATAAACTGCTACACTCCCACAAGCTTTATTTAATCTATCATTTCGGAAGAGATTATATCCAGGTAATGCAACAAGATTTGATGGAATACTAGGCTTTAAAAATGATTAGGAAATTCCAGTTATATTGAAGTCCTGAAAATGGAAGATTGCTCTGAGTTCATCAATATGACAGCTGCGGGATTGGACGTTTAGGTGAGCAGCTTTGAAAAGTTTTTTGAAAGAGTGGAGATCATTTGATAGAAACAAACCTGCGTCATTATTACTATTATTGAAATAAGCATACCTACTTGAGGGCGAGCGAGCTGACGTGTCAGTGAGATGCATCAAGGAAGCAGCAGACCAACCTTGAACCTACCTCAGAATGACACATGACGGGAAAAATGGGGATGAAACTGATAAAACTTAACCTAAATGAAAAAGTCTCTTGACTCGAGTGCATTCTGTATGTCTTGACAGTTCGGCTCCCTTCACTATTTAAAAACACTAGTTCTAAAATTCACTAAACTTGCAACAATATTCTAGTAATCATAATAACTATAAGATGAAGAAGAGTAATGAGAAAGAAAAATAAGAAGTAGAGGAGACGATTCAGAAAGTGCTAGATTTTTCAGATGAGTTTTAAATAGGATTGAACGGTGAAGTATGAAAAATATGATATAGTTTTAGAAGTATAATTAACTTGGGAGTTGCAATAATGATAAAAGTAGCAAATTGAGTAGGTACTATAATATTTTAGTGATGGATGTCTGAGATATTAATAATATCTAATGTAAAATACCCTTCTGTTCTATTAATAATTATTTACAAATGGCTTCTATTGTTCGAGGTGTGACAATAGTAGATGATATCATTATGTACACCCCATATAGAAGAGATAACAACCTATAACGTGTGTTAATTATCCAATCTATTTGAAATTCAGCATTTCAAAAATTATTAGTTATGGAACTAATTTTGGTAAGAGATGTAATTAGTAAGAATAAAGATAATAATTTTCTTATTACCCTCTGGAGTATAGCAGTTGATTCATAGAATGTAGTTTTGAGAATTAATATCAAGATAAATTATTAATGAGTATTAACAAATGTGGATTTCCTTAATTCGAAATAATTTCCATATATACAATCATAAATAGCAGTGAAAAGATTCATTTATAGAACAGAGAGCCAGCTCATAAAGAAGGCCAAGGTATATCTACTGTGAAATTTATTAATATGATTTTCCTATTATTGTAGTGAAGGGCACCTTAGTCAATCAAATGCTGAAATGATTCAGTTTACCTTTAGATTTAGGAGGTCGGTCATTCTCTTGGCTATGTCGAGTGAGTAAACGTGTGTTAGTTCGGCTCCGTCTTCTAATAGATATTTCGTAGGGTTATACAGTTCAATTCACTAGAAATTATACATCAAGTTACTCTTTAGTTTTTCGAGCTAAATTCAATAGTGAAATTATATTTTTGATTAACTCACACTCTTTTTATTTATCTTGAAAAAACATTCCTTATTCTTCAGTCTACCTTCTCGCCTGTAAAAGTGTAATTCCACCTAACGGTACACTATGGTTCAACCGAACAGAGGCACGCCAAAGAATGAGGTCAATGCTCCAAAGCCAAGGCCTTCTCCAGCTATTTCTGGATCATTGTATCAAGAGACCTCTGCATTATTTGACAGCAAATTGAGGAACCTTTGCATAATGCCATCTCAATGGCTGTGAAGTCTATTTTTGAGGAACTTCAGGCATTGAAGGAGGAGAACAAACAGCTGCACGATAGAATTCGTGAGCTGGAGGTGTCTTGTCACCTGAAGGTCGACGACCTCGAGCAATATGGGCGCCGACATTCAATACATATTTTTGGGATCCCAGAGAGCGACAAAGAAGACACAGACCTGCTGGCGCTTGATGTCTTCAACAAGAAGCTGAACGTGCCCATGACTCTGGCGGATGTCAACCGCTCGCATCGTGTTGGAAGGCGTCAACCACCTCAACAAGGGCAAGCGAAACCCAAGGACCGACCCATCATAGTTCGACTCTGCAGCTACCGGACCAGGAAGATGATCTTCGACGCTAAGAGGAAGCTGAAGGGTTCCGGCGTCACCATTCACGAGGATCTGACTGCGGAGCATCTCAAGATCCTCAATGCTGTGGCCGACCGTCATGGGCACAGGAATGTCTGGTCATCTGACGGGAGGATTAAGATCTCTATCGGCGAGGGAGGATCCAAGAGGGTCCACACAGTCGAGAGGATGAACGATCTTCAAAAAATAAAGGTAAATTAAATCATTTCAGGATTCGATGACTAAGGTGCCCTTCACTACAATAATAGGAAATTCGTATTAATAGATTTCACAGTAGATATACCTTGGCATTTTTCATTAGCTGGCTTTCTGTTCTATAAATGAATCTTTCCACTGCTATTTATGATTAAATATGAGGCAATCATATCAAACTAAGGAGATCCACATCTGTTAATACTGATTAATAATTTATCTTGATATTAATTCCCAAAACTACGTTCAATGCATCAACTACTATAGTCCAGAGGGTACTTGGAGAATCATTATCTCTATTCTTACTAATAATTATCACATCTCTTACCAAAATTATTTCCATAATTATTAATAATTTTCGAAATGCTGAATTTCAAATAAATTGGATGATTAACATACGTTATAGATATAGATGTAATCTATAGGTATAGATAGTAATCTCTTCTATATTAGGTGTACATAATTATATCTTCTACTATTGCCACAGCTCGAACAATAGAAGCTAATGTGTGAAGAATTATTGATAGAACAGAGGGATGGGTAGTCTGTTCATATCTATATATATAAAAGCGAAATGGCACTCACTCACTGACTGACTGACTGACTCACTCACTCGCATAACTAAAAATCTACCGGACCAAAAATGTTCAAATTTGGTAGGTATGTTCAGTTGGCCCTTTAGAGGCGCACTAAGAAATCTTTTGGCAATATTTTAACTCTAAGTGTTGTTTTTAAGGGTTTAAAGTTCGTCTTTTAGCATGTATATTCTTCTTCTCCCAATCTCTTAATTATAATTGAAATTTCCATATCATATGTTACTATAGAACTATAATCTAGATAGAGTACCTCTTCGAAACAGTTGTTAACTGGCAATTAAATTAATAATTTTGTCAGGTTGGCATTAAGTTGAGTTGACTTTGTTAGGTTGGCACCAAGTTGAAGATTTAAATGCATTTATCGCGGAAAAATTGATTGGGCACTGCTACTTCAATCCTGGGAATATTATATAATTAGCCGTCAGGCTCGCTTCGCTCGCCATATCCGTTTAGCCAGACGTTTAGTCTGGACCCCCGACTGGATTGTCCTAACATATGATGAAAATGCTCAAATGAAAAATGCAGACGAGCGAAGCGAGCCTGCTGATATCATTCTTGGACGATCCAGTCGGGGGTCCAGGGGGCGGAGCCCCCTGGCTAGACGGATATGGCGAGCGAAGCGAGCCTGACGGCTAGTGCTTATATAAGGGCTGTGTTTCATTTAACATTATCTTAGACATTCATCACTAAAATATTACAGTTCTCAATTTACTACTTTTATCGTTATTGCAACTCCCAATAGTTAATTTATACTTCTAATACTATATAATATTTTTCATACTTCACCGTTCAATCCTATTTAAAATAGGATTATTTTCCCTGTGATTTTTCCACTAGCTATCCAGCATGTTCAAATGTTTATTTCTCTTTCTATATCTATTTCTCTTTCTACCTTTTCTTTTTCTATCTGATTACTTTCTACTAATATCCATATTTGATATACTACTCGCTTTATCTCCACTTGGACTAGATCTCCCACTACCAGTTCTTCCTCAGTCTTCATCTTATTCTCCATTAGGATTATTCATCACCGGAACTCTACACATCTACATCTTATTGTGTTTAGTGAATTTTTTGAACTATTGTTTTAAATAGTGAAGGGAGCCGAACTGTCAAGGCATACTAAATGCACTCGAATCAAGAGACTTTTTCATTTAGGTTAAGTTTTATCAGTTTCATCCCCATTTTCCCCGTCATGTGTCGTTCTGATGTCAGTTCACGATTGGTCTGCTGCTTCCATGATGCCTCTCACTGACACGTCAGCTTGCTCGCCCTCAAGTAGGTATGATTATTTCAATAATAGTAATAATGACGCAGGTATGTTTCTAGCAAATAAGCTCCACTCTTTCAAAAAACTTTTCAAGGCTGCTCACCTTAACGTACAATCCCTCAGCTGCCACATTGATGAACTCAGAACAATCTTCCGTTTTCAGGACTTCAATATAATCGGAATTTCCGAATCATTTTTGAAGCCTAGTATTTCATCAAATTTTGTTGCATTGCCTGGATATAATCTTTTCCGGAATAATAGATTAAATAAAGCTTGTGGGGGTGTAGCAATTTATGTGAATGATGGTATCAAAACAAAAGTTTTAATCACATCTAAATAAGAGTATTGTTCCAGACCAGAGTTTATGCTACTTGAAATTATCCTTATCCAGTTCTGATAAATTACTCGTTGGTATCTGTTATCACCCACCAAAATTTGAAAATGCCTTGCTTTTCTCTTATGCCTTGTTATAACCGTATACCAGTTATGGGGGATATGAACACCGACTTTAACATGACAAATTGTAACTTTGACTAATTTCAACTGACTACAATTTTCCAATGCCTAAACATGACTATTTTACCTCGCGATCCAACTCATCATACTAATGAATCAGACACACTCATTGACCTTCTCATTGTTAGTGATCCCCAATGAGGTTGTTCAAGCAGGCCAAATCTTAGTCCCAGCTATTTCTAGACATGATCTGATCTACTGTGTACTTTCCCATAAGATACCCAAGCCAGAACAGAAAATTATCACTTATAGAGACTTCAAAAACTTTGATGAAGCCGCCTTTCTGACTGATGTGGCTCAGACTCCATGGCATCAAATTGAAGCATTACCCTCTTATTACTGAGGGTAATCAGTTGATGACATGGTCAAGACTTTCGTGAATTGGACTTTGACTTTGTAGGACAACATTTGACTTTAACAGTTTGATTGAGTATAGGAGCCATAGAAATAGAGTGAAACAGGAATTACGGAACTCAAATATTAGGTACTTGAATTCGTTCATGACAAACAATAGACAAGACTCTAAATCACTTTGGCTGGGAATAAAAGAATTCGGGCTTGGCAAACAGAAATCGAATCCCCAAATTGACTTACCATTGAACAATATAAATGACCATTTCGTTTCACACTCTAACGAACGCAACGAAGTCGTCATTGGTAAAGTCGTCGTCAAGTTGTAATTGGTAATCATATCAATGAGCTTGAAGAGCAGGTTACAAACTTAGATTTACCAATTACTGATCAATTTCATTTCCATCCAATCTCAGAAGAAGACACTTTCAAAGCAATTCAAGGTATTCATAGTAATGCTATGGGTGTAGACAAAATTCCTATTAAATTTATCAAGAAGATGTTATTTGCTGTTTTACCAACCATTACGTACATTTTCAACAAGTCACTTGAAGAAGGCAATTTCCCTGAAAACTGGAAGTTTGCTCTGGTTTGCCCTCTAAATAAAGTTCTATCACCCAATAAAGTTGAGGATTTTAGACCAATCAGTATTCTACCTACATTGTCCAAAGTGCTAGAAAGACTCATTCATGCTCAAGTTGTAAAATTTCTAGACAAGAATAGTGAGCTTCATAACTTTCAATCAGGCTTTAGGAAATTCCATTCAACTGAGACAGCTCTGCTTCGTGTCACTGATGATATAAGGTCAGCTATGGACCAAAGAAAATGCACCATCCTCACCCTATTTGATTTTTCTAAAGCATTTGATACTGTTGATCATAAAGTTCTTTTAAATAAGTTAGCTATTCTTGGTTTTAGTCACAACTCCCTAGTTTGGTTCAAATCTTATTTCTTAGGTAGGAAACAATGTGTTTCTGTTGGTGACAACAAGTCAAATTGGAAAAATGTTATGCATGGAGTACCACAAGGTTCAATTTTAGGCCCTCTCCTCTTCACTTTGTATGCTAATGACCTTTCTTCCATTATCAAATTCTCCAGTTTTCATACTTATGCAGATGACCTTCAAATCTATTTAAGCTGTCCCATAACATAAATTAATGAAACAGTTGGAATAATGAATCAGGATATCAATTCGATAGTGGAATGGACAAAGAAAAATTGCCTTAAGCTTAATCCCATCAAAACACAACCCATTATAATTGGATATTCTCGTCTTATAAACAATATTGACCTTGAATCGATTCACAAAATTAGTGTAGACGGTAATGACATCCCTTACTGTAGCTCAGTTGAAAATTTAGGCATTATTATGAATAATACTCTTGACTGGTCAGAACAAGTGAACAAAACTTGTAAAAAGGTATTCTCAGCCATGCATGCATTGAAGAAAATGCATGATATCCTCCCTAGAAAAATTAAATTATTATTGGTTCAATCTCTCTTCTTCCCACATTCAAAGTATTGTAATTCTGTTCTTAAAATATATGCAAGTCACTCTGAATGATAAACTACAGCATTGCCAAAATTATTGTCTACATTTTGTATACTCTCTCCAACGCCATGATCATTTCACCCCAGCCCACATTGCTAGTTCAACATTAAAGCTTCCCGATCAAAGGCTTTTTTGAATAGTCAAGCTTGTTAGAGATATCTTGAAATATGGTAATCCGAACTATTTTAAAGATGATTTCAAATTTGTCTCTGAAGGTAGGAGGATAGATGCTTCACATACTAGAACCGGAGAAAGTACTTTAAGAATACCCAATCATCGAACTACTATTTTCACAAAATCCTTCTTAGTCAGTGCCTGTCATGCATGGAATGCACTTCCTGTTTCTATCAGGTCTATCGAGAGCCAAGCGAGCTTCATCCTGACTTTAAAAAAACATCTTTTGGAACAAATGACTGAAACTGTCCAGCCCTAGAACGAATAAATATTCATATTGATTAAAACTTTTACAATATTCCCATTAATAAATAAATACTTAGTTTAAATAATGAAATTAACGTTTTGGTAGAATAAAATGAATGAATAAAATGATTATTTCCCAAAAAAACTAAAACTACAACATCAATTACACAAAATATTAGATAAATTACAATAGTTAGTTACAAAAATTCTTATAATGTGTCCTCTACTTGTTTAGATTTTTCTGTGTGGAAATTGACCTACTCCACTATGGCGTACCATGTTCTAGAGTAGGTTTTGTTATTTTTTTTTTTTTTTTTTTTTAGAGAGTTAGAGAGTTAGTAGGGAGGATATTTTTAATATTCTTTCCGAAGAATGGACATTGATATGTCCAAAGCTCCGCCAATTTATGTAGATGCATAATGATATAATTATTATCTATAGTTATTATATCACAAATTGCTTTTTCATATCATATACAGTTCAATAATTATTTTCTTAGTCTATATTATGTAAATTCATCTATAGTTTTGCTGTATTGTAAGCTATTGTATACAGGGTGATTCATAATTATGGTAAAATAATTTAATACGCGATAGTAGAAGTAAAAATAAGAAGAAAAGTTCTCATAAACATATATCCAAAAACGCTTCATTAGCGAGCTTTACAGGGTGAAAGTTTTCGTCCGGAATTCAGTTCCTCTGGTGAAATACACCGATGCTGAATTGTTTAGGGACTAGTTTTTGAAAGACATGCTGGATTCATATGGAAAAATATCTGAAAAATTGGATAAAACTAGTCTGGAAGCTGTAGTGTGAGTAGTTTCTGAGAAAAAAAGTTGAAATATACAAAAAATCTAAGTAGAAAAACAAAGACTTCTACATTTGATGCCCAATAACTTACTTTCTTTAATGACCAGTAAACAAATAATTCTTCGCAATAAAAATTGTAGAGAATTTAATTCTGAAAAGAATCATGTAAGCTGTGTAAACTAAATTTAAATAAAAGTTGAATAAAATGTATTCTTATGTAGTACATACACCACAAAAATTTGCTGTTTTAAGAGGAGAGAACTAATAACTCATAGGTTGTAGCTGATTGCAAATAAAACATGGATTTTAATAACAGCTGTTCCAAAACAGCTGATTTATTTTGTTTTGAATAAGAAAATATTTAAAAGAAATTATCAGCTGAAAATTATTTTCAGAAATATTTTAGCTCACTGTTGAACAAAACAACAAACTGTAAGTTAGGCCTACTGTAACAGCGCTTTGTCTTTTGTTTAATCTATTTACCAATTATTTGTAACCATTTCACTTTGCTTTTGTGTTAAGTGTTAACTTTTAAAAAAATGGCATGTGATTTTAGACATTATTCATACTCCGAATTAGCTGACATGCATTTAATGTATGGAATGGGACACTACTGTAATAGTACTGAAGCAAGACGTTTGTATCAAGAGAACTTTCCTAACCGAGTAAGTCCAAGTTCAAGGTTTTTGCCACTATTCATCAACGTCTGTCTGAAACAGGTTCTTTGATATCCAAAGAGCAAATTTATGCAGGCAGACCCCAATCTACTATGACTGTTGAGTTAGAAGAACAAGTTCTTAATGAAATTTATGAACATCCAGAGAAGAGCATGAGAGAATTGTCAGTGCAGTTTAATGTCAATCAATCTATTATTTGGAGGATACTAAAAGAGCAACAATTACATCCATACCACCTCCAGAAAGTTCATACTCTATTGCCACAAGACTGTATTCCCCTTGCTGGTATTTGCCGATGGTTTTAAGTAAAACTTGTTAACCCAAACTTTTCAACAACCGTTTTATTTACCGACAAAGCACACTTTTCAAGAACAGCTATCATGAACGTCCACAACTAACATATTTGGGCAGATGAGAATTCTCATGCCATCAATCCTAATCCACAGCATCAGTTTTCAGTAAAAATTTGGGCAGGAGTCATAGGAGATCATCTACTTCTGTTCGAGCTTCCTCCCAGGCTTACTGGCATAATCTACTTAAACCTTTTGAGAGAGGAGCTATTTATCTTACTTGAAGATGTACCTCTTCAGTTGCGCCAGAACATTTGGTTTATGCATGATGGAGCTCCAGCACACTTCAGTGTTGCTGTTCGTGAACACCTGAATCACAGCTTTCCAAATCAATGGATAGGCCGAGGTGGGCTAGTACCATGGCCAGCTAGGTCACCAGACTTAAATCCTTTGGATTTTTATCTTTGGGGACAATTGAAAACCTTAGTATACAATACTTCGATTGATACCATTGAAGTAATCCGATTAAGGATTTTGAACGGAATAGAAATGATAAAGCAGACTCCTGGAATATTTGAACGGGTCCGACAATCGATGAGAAGACGTCTGAAAATATGCATTCAGAACAACGGAGGTAACTTTGAACATCATCTTTAGTCTTTTGGTATAACTTTAATGTCATTTAGATATGTTACTTTCATATAAAAATGACTTTTCATAAAAAACCGAATATTTTATTTGCAATCAGCTACAACTTATGAGTTATTATTAGTTCTCTCCTCATAAAACAGCAAATTTTTGTGGTGTAATGTACTACATAAGTATACATTTTATTGAACTTTTATTTAAATTTAGTTTTCACAGCTTACATGATTCTTTTCATAATTAAATTCTCTACAATTTTTATTGCGAAAAATTAATTGTTTACTGGTCATTGAAGAAAGTTATTGGGCATCAAACGTAGAAGTCTGTGTTTTTCTACTTAGATTATTTTCATAATTCAACTTTTTTCTCAATAACTACTCACACTACAGCTTCCAGACTAGTTTTATTCAGTTTTTCAGATATTTTTCCATATAAATTTAGCACAAGATTTTCAAAAACTAGTCCCCAAACAATTCAGCATCGGTGTAATTCACCAGAGGAACTGAATTCCGGGCGAAAACTTTCAACCTGTATAGTTCGCTAATGAAGCGTTTTTGGATATATGTTTATAAGAACTTTTCTTCTTATTTTTACCTCTACTATCAAGTATTAAATTATTTTACCATAATTAAGAATCACCCTGTAAAAGTGTATAAGCCAGTATATATTGTAATCTACATAAATAAAGTACTCAATCAATCAATCAATCCTCTCGGCTGTGTGGACCTTCTTGGATCCTCCCTCGCCGATACAGATCTTGATCCTCCTGTCAGATGACCAGACATTCCTATGCCCATGACGATCAGCCACAGCGTTGAGGATCTTGAGCTCCATAGTCAGATCCTCGCGAATCGTGACGCCGGAACCCTTCAGCTTCCTCTTAGCGTTGAAGATCATCTTCCTGGTCCAGTAACTGCAGAGTCGAACTATGATGGGGTGGTCCTTGGGCTTCGCTTGCCCTTGTTGAGGTGGTTGACGCCTTCCAACTCGATGCGATCGGTTGAGATTGGCCATTCACAGGCAAGTTGAGCTTTTTGTTGAAGACATCAAGCGCCAGCAGGTCCGTATCTTCTTTGTCACTTTCCAGGATGCCAAATATACCAATTGAGTGTCGGCGACCATATTGCTCCAGATCGTTGACTTTAAGGTGACAATTCACCTCGAGCTCCCGAATTTTCTCATGCAGCTGTTGATTCTCAACTTTCAGTGCCTGGACTTATTCGAGAATGTTCTTCATTGCCATCGTGACAGCATTTTGAACAGATTCTTCAATTTGCAGTCGCATTATGCGAAGGGCCTGCTCAGACAATGAGGATTCAGAAATAGCTGGGGAAGGCCCGGCTTCGGAGCGTTGACCCCATTTTTTGGCGTGCCTCTAGGTCTAACCATGATGTACCATTAGGTGGATCACAGGCGAACAGGTATACTGAAGAACTAGGAAAGTTTTTTGATAAACTAAAAAGAGAGTGAGGTAATTGAAAAGATAATTTTACAATGAATGAAGCTCAAAAACCTGAATAACTTGATGTATAATTTGTGGTGAATTGATCTGTATAACCCTACGAAGTATGTATTTGAATGCGGAGCTGAACTGACACACGCTCACTCACTTGTGGTGAATTGATCTGTATAACCCTACGAAATATGTATTTGAATGCGGAGCTGAACTGACACACGCTCACTCACTTGACATAACACAAGAGAGGGTGAAAAGAGAGAGAGAAAGAGAGAGAGAGAGCAGGAGCGAGTCACGCCACTCTGCGTTCTCAAATAATTATCAGGCAATACTCATCAATTGTTCTCACACTATTACAGTGTAGATAATGTCCTGTAACATCTAAAGGTGCGACCACACATGCTGAACCGAACCTCGAACCGTAAAGCAAACCGTGCATTTCGCCGAACATCGCGCCTTTCAGCGAACATGAGCATATGTTTCATAAAGTTAAAAATCAGCTGTTAAACATTCGCCATACCGTACTCCGAACCGTTCGCCGTGCCGCTCGTTTCTGTTTCAACTGTTCGCCGTACCGTACTCCGAACGCTGAACTTTTCAGCCAATCAGAATCCTCCATTACAATTCGCCGTGCAGTTTGCTCTACATTCATTGTTACAAATGATAAATTGATAGGACCTGATAAATATTTTCTAATTCAAATAAAATAACTTCTGGAAAAATAATGAATGGATAAATACCAATATTAAAATATAGTTTACCAAGAACTCAGTACAACGGCAATTCATTCAACTAATTTTGTACTGATAAAATTATAATCATTATTTTTTATTGATAATCAATTTTATCAACTAACCATAAACTGACTGAAATAATTACTTCAATTTCCAAGTATTTGATTGATAGAATTATATAAATCTACAGTGTAGGTCATATCTAAATTCACAAAGAGTTCTATTGTTGTTGGCAAGAAACATGTTATTCAACGCAGAAATCATTGTTATTTCAATAAAAGATAGGATAATTTGAATAGTTTCCCTTTCAGGGGGAGTTTTGACAACCCACAAAACTCATTTTTCATTTGAAGAAATATCGAAAAGGTGCCCTTATTTCTTGTTCATCTTGCCAAGATAACTCTCATTTCAATATTAAAATTTTCGACTGACTGTACGGTGAGTCAATCATTCTATCAGGGCTCGAATAATTTTGGGATTGTAATTAAATAAAAATGGAAGAGAATAATTTATTTAAAAATATCAACACCTTCATTCAAAGCCATATTAACTGCATGCGTATTCATTCATATTGCCGATACAGCATTGATAAAACTGTAGACATTTATTTAGCACTTTGTCTCAAAAAACTGTTCTAGCTGAAAAATTAATAATCCATGCCACGTGTAGGCCTATACATTGCATCAGGAAAACGAAGTTCAAAAACTAGGTTTTTCTAAACAGATGTTTTTGAGATAATTTATTTGATGCAGCTGTTCCACATTCACCATATACAGAGTTTGTGGAAATAAAAATATTTATTAATTATTAAAACAATACTATTATAATATTAATAGCCTAATAATATTAATATTTGAAATATTTTCTCAGTTAAAAGTTGTCCGCATATCGATTACTCTGATATTTACTATCAAGTTTTATAGATCTCAAATTGAAGATTCGATTTTAATCGAGAAAAAATGTAATATTACAAATACCCCCCTCTTGACATAAAAAATTTTACTGTTTGAGAATTCAAAGAAAAAAATTACATTGAAACAAATTGAAATTGTTGAAATTAAATTCGGGAACAGTAACAATTTTTTCTATAAAAACATTACATGTCATCCTATAATATTGAAAAGTATTATAAAAATTCATCAATAGCATTTGTTATACATTTCCAAACAATATTTCAAAGTATAGAATATCAAAATCACTTTTGATTTAGCTTTATAATTTAAGGAAAATATCTCAACAGAAAGTTTAATATATATAAAGAATAGTTTTTGAAATTGCACATAAATTTAATAGATTGAAAAATTCAATTTTTTATTGCATGAAAATTTAGTATGTTGAACAAAAAAAAATTATTTTTTTTTAAATGAATTGATGAATTGTTACATTTAATTTTCACTTAAAATTTCAATAAATCCAAAAATGTTTATTTCTTTCACTATTGACGCGGTTGATTTTATCGATGCAAATTCTGGAAAACAGTCCGTTAAGGCACTCAGTATGAATTTCAGTTAAGTGTGACTCAGTTAGTTCAGTGTGATGACATCAGTGTTGGGCTGATCCGAATACTCGTAGTGTTGGGCTGATACTTGTAGTCGACTGATGCATACCAAACTCGATACAGGTGACATCTCAGTTAGCATTGCCTCATGCTTGTAGTAGATGGCTGCATACCAAACTCAATACAGGTGACATCTCAGTTAGCATTGCCAAACTCGATACAGAGACACATATAATTATACAATGTACATTTCAGGCTTGAAATGACAATGTAATTTGTTTTTTGGAAAAGAGATAGATGCTGCATACAGGATTAACTTAGGTGAGGATTAATTTAGGTAAGGTTTGGTTTTTTGATATTTTCAGCTTTCAAGTTTAGAGTTCTGCATACAGGAATAATTTAGGAGAGGATTTTTTGAATCAATTTCTTCCATGATACTGTGACTGTTATTCTGAATTCAAAGTTGCGAATGTGAACATGGATGGCAATCACCTCCAGGTAATGTGGTAGTGTTGAAGTTTGAGTTACATGGTCAGCAATAGGCGTTGGCATTGTCATTGGCGTATGCATTGGTGTTGGCATTGGCATTGTCGTAGGCATTGGCATCAACATTGGTGCAGGCATTGGCATTGGCATTGTCGTAGGCATTGGCTTCGACATTGGCGCAGACATTGGTGTAGACATCAGTGTAGATATCAGCATAGTTATTGGTGTAGATATTGGCGTAGATATTGGCGTTGGCATTGGTGTAGGCATCAGCTTAGATATTGGCGTAGATATTCAATTAATGAGTCACACTAGTTCGAAAATCACCCAAATATTCTTAACACTCTTTATGGCGTTCACTTGTTGTTGATTTCGAGATTCACGTGATAATTATTTTGATGTTAATGTCCATGCTGTACTTGTTATTTTAAAATGCTTATAAACTAAAAAGAAAATTTTGATTAGGCTTCCAATACAAACTAATACACATGAAAATTATTTCTAAGTATATAATAAATATAAAAATGAAATTTGTTAACATCTTATTATACAGTCAGCAATACATAAATTGTGAAATTTCCTCAAACTCTATAGAGATATCAATTACAAAATTTTAATAAAAACAAAATAATTTCATTTCCATTTATTCACATTTCAAATATTTTATAAAAAGCAAATCATTCAATATTATTAATCATCGTTTGTTGGATACTTTAGTTTATTTCGACTTTTCAATGTTCTAAACACAAACTACATTTCATGACAAAACTTTACTATCAATCATTAAACAAGAAATCAATAATATTTTGCTTCAAAGGCAATCAATATTCATAAGTAATCATCTGTATCTATGTCAATCAACATTATTAATCATTATTTTGCATCTATGGCAATCAACATAAGTAATCAACACAAAAAATATTATCTCATTACTGCCTCTCTAAGTCATAACCTCTGTTATTCCTTCTTTAGGCAATAATGGGTTTCCATCTCAAAAAACAATCACATACCAGCAAAATTCTAATCAACAAACCCCACTAAAAATTCTACATACACTCCAGCATCCATTTCAAACGATAATCAATCATATCAAAATTTATAGAACAAACAGTTTTTTTTTTTAAATTTAGAAAAAGACATCAATTACAAAAACTTTAGAGAAATTTTAACCTTCAACTCATTTCAATTAATAATATGACAAGACGTTTTTATTTAATGAAAACATTATTATTCAAGTTAACTTTCATTTATATTGAACATCTCATATATATATGGCGACACAATTCATTAATACTTTCAAATTTTGAAGTTTTATTATTATAACAAAAGAATTTATACATAAGATTAAATTTCAGCATGTTCTAAATTGAACCATTTATTTTTTAAATAATTTCAGAATTTGAAGAATGTATAATAAGTACAAACCATTTCAAGATTACAATACAAAGACGATCAAGATGGATAATGGGCAAATAAGTTCCCTAAAAAATACAAATAAGAGAAAAAGAAAATTGGGTGAATAAATTTCCTAAATAATACAAGGAAGAGAAAGATTAATTAGAGCTTATCCTACATGTCAGTAGTAAACTTTCATAAGGAAGTATATTTAATAAAATATACTACTATGGAATTTTGTAGATTCCAAGTATGACTCTAATTTGTTATAACTGTGAGCTATCACTCCCACAAAAACAACTGGTGAAGGAAAAAATATTTTGACTATTGTGACTGGGTGGAGAGTTCCTAGATGTCTGTAAGGCAATGTGATAGCAGACTCTAGTATCGGACCACAAAAACAAAAGTATGCAAAAGTTTCTACAAACATTTGATGTTGCAGTCTTAAGGTTTTTATATCGCAAACAAGTAGGTCAGATAATCGAGTCCAGCCATATGTGGTTCACGCCAACACCTCTAAAAGAATCACACCTACTTGTCTACCAAAAGTCCAAAGTATTGGACAGCAAAAAAAATATAAAATGCAAAATGGGTTAAAAGCCCAGAAGAAAACTATAACCTAATTACATATGGCTAATGGCACGATATGCAATGAAAGATGAAAAATGGGACATAATTTGCTCTGAAAAACCTAGTTACCTAATATGATACCTGACAAAAAATAGACATAATTAAAATATGTAATACATGATGAAAAAATATACCGCAAGCAAACAATTATTTACACTACAATAGATAGATTTTAGAAAAGTTAAGTTTTATCAACAATTTAAAGATTAGGAAAATAAGCTACTATTTTAACTTCCAAAATTATTTCAGAAAAAATACAAATTTAAATGACTATGGACAAGATTGGTTAAGATATGCATCATATGTGGCGTGCGTGGCGAGCATGACAGTGCTCTCCAGTAGAGCTGCCACCACCAGGTTTTTTGGGTCCTGGGCCCTGCTACTTTTATAGGATAATATTATTAAATAAATACGCAAATTCACCAAAACAATCTCACTCTATTGAAAAAAATCCCATAACAAACATCTATACTCTATCTCTCTCTAAACATATCCACTCCTCAATCACATTACTAAAAACTACATCTCCCTATCTCAAGCACAACCTTCCTCTAGCGCGTCTCGGAACGTTTTCTCTCTAGTTTCGCCTCTACGCGGTCATCACTCTCTCAGCTCACCAGTTCAAAAGTCCAATTTGGTGGCCTGAGTGATGACTCCGCTATTCTAATAATTAATATCCTATGAGAGCGGGGTGTTTGAATTGTTACATCACCCCTCCGCATGAAAAAGATGTGGCATATACAATTACTGGCACATCTTTAAACTAAGTTGAAATCAAATAAAATTTAAATCTTGACAATATCGTTAAATATAGTTGATACATTTCCATATTCATTACATTTTAAAAATTTATATAATAAAATTCAAGGAGAGAGAGTATCATACTTATACATTTGAATGATGAATCTAGTCTAATTTTACAAACAATAAATTATTGGCACAGAGCAAAGCAGAGTCCATCTTAACACATTAGGCTACCATAAAGTTCTCCCACATAAAGTTTTAAATTTCTAATCATTATAGTCCCCACCACACATTGGTCACTTTTGAACACCCAGCGATTTTGAAACTGTTGAGTTGACTCTTAGGCAGTGTCGTTGCCGAATGTTGTCTCCTGCATTATCTTCTCGAGGTGACCGCCTCCTTCAACTCTGGCTCTGTTGCTCTGGCCTCTCTGTCCGTTCGCAAAAGGCACTCCTGCGAGACAACACAAAAACTACGACCAGTATCAAGCTTATACTTATTATACATATTATTAAATACAGCAATAAATTGTCAATTTTCTATTACACTAAACATAAATTATTCTCATGTTTCAATATATTAGATTTTCCTAAGTCAATGCTGATGACTTTATTGAATAAAGTAGGCTTCTTCATACTTATAATATCTTACTTTCAAAACTATTTTCATCTCCTAAATTAATTTTAATATATAATAATAGCATAAGGTATAAATATACTACAAGTTTTCATAGTTCCTTTGGTGTGAATTAAAGCAGGACATGAAAATTCTTCAATAATAGAATATTATGCATTTCGTTTTCATTCACAAAATTAGTGAATCAAAGTTTCATTATTGGTTTTCCCATGGGCATGTTTAGTTTTTTATTATTAGTTTCAATCACACAAATCATTCTTCCACAATTATCAACATTCACTGGCCATCACTTTCACACTCCATACTTACTCAACATACTAATCATTCACACCTTGTTTTAGTTCTTTATTTTTGCTCCTGTCTCAAGTAAACTTGCTTCAATTCTTTCTCACCAACATTTAAAGTTATCATCTTGAAGTAATACAAAATAAATATCCATAATAAAAATAAACTTCGACATATATAAACTTCCTACTGAATATTATAATTGAATAAATAAATGAATAATCTATCGTATGGGGTCATTCTTTTACATCTAATATACAATATATATTTATATCTCAATAATCATGGACATAATCAATACACTACATAATCGTTATATCTTCTTGGTTTTTTCCTTTTTCTCTTGTGTTTCGAGTTTGCATCGTTATCTGATTCATTTTCATCATATGCTTCCTCTTCTCTTACTTCGTCATTGTTATCGTCGTCGTCTTCATCTTGCTCTTCTTCGTTTTCCTCATTGACTTCTATTTGTTCTTCATCTTCCTCCTCTTCTTCTTCTGGCTCGTTTCCTTCTCTAACTTCATTTGCAGCTTGCTCATAGTACAACGCTGGTTTTATTCTGTTTACATGTACAACTACGTTCTTTCCTCTTACTCTCAATACTACATTCAGTTTCGATTTAATTTCTACAATTCGATACGGTCCTCTCCATAGCTTTGACAATTTCTTCACTCTCTTTCTTCTAATTTGTGGTACATAAAGATAAACTTTTTGTCCTACACGATATTCACTTGTTTTAGACTTTTTGTCGTACTGCTTCTTCTGCGTTTTCCTTGCCTTCTCTTGGCACTCAACTGACATTTCTTTTATAGTTTGTAGTCTACTTCTAAGATCTTCTATATAATTCGAATAAATCTCTGTATCTTCAGTTAATGTGAGATTAGCTTCAAGCGGTGTTCTCATTTTCTTTCCGAATACCATCTCATAAGGTGTGTATCCAATTGATTCGTGCTCTTGCGAATTGTATGCCATATTCACGATGGGAAGCAACTCATCCCAGTCATCTTGATTTTTGTTGACATAATGACTCAACATTTTTGGTATAGTTCTGTGAACTCTTTCCGTTCTACCATTACTCATTGGGTGATAAGCTGTTGTTTGTAATTTTCTTATTCCTAGAAGTTTGCACATCGATTTCATCAGATCAGACGTGAAATTAGTTCCTTGATCAGTAATTAATTCCATTGGTACGCCGATTCTTGTTATCACTCTCTGTATTAGTGCTTGTGCAATAGTCTCAGCAGTTTGATCCGGTAGGGCGATAAAATCCCCATATCTAGTAAAATGATCAATTACTGTTAGGATGTATCTGTTTCTTGACTTTGATAACGGAAGTGGACCTAGAATATCACATGACAGTCTGTATCCAAACTCGGTCACTTCTTTAAATTCTCCTAAGGGTGCTTTCGATTTTCCGTAATCTGTTCTTTTACTACATTCTTCACACGCTCTTATAAAATTAGTTACATCATTCTTCATTTTAGGCCAATAAAACTTTTCTTGAATTCTTACAATTGTTTTCTTAATGCCCCCATGACCGGCAGAAGGAAGATCATGGTGAAGACGAATAACTTTCTCTCGAAGGCTTCTTGGTATAACAATCAACTTCTTATCATGTTTCTTGAAGTGAATGATCCCTTCTGGACTCAATTTGAAACTAGGATACTCTCGAAGGCGCTGACACTCTTCGTCTGCTCTCTGCTTCTCTCTTATGATTTCCAAGTCTAACAGTGGAAGATTCTCAACTGTATTCTTGTATATAACTCTGCTTAAGCAGTCTGCATTTGAGTGTTTAACACCAGGCTTGTGAATTACTTTATAATCGTACTCAGCTAACTTCAAAGCCCATCTGGTTAGTCTACTTGATGGATCTTTCAGTGATAAAAGCCACTTGATAGCACTATGATCAGTATATAAAGTGAATGATCGACCATAGAGGTAACATCTAAAATATTTAACAGCCCACACAACTGCTAATAGCTCTCGCTCTGTTACACTGTAATTTTGTTCAGCTGAATTGAGTTGTCTAGATGCATATGCAATAACATGTTCAACTCCATTGATTTCCTGAGCTAAAATTGATCCAATTGCGAAATTACTGGCATCTGTGCTAAGAATAAATGCTTTTGAGAAATCTGGATAAATAAGTAGCGGTTCTGTGATTAGTTTTTCTTTCAACTTTTGAAAAGCGGTTTCACATTCTTCATTCCAGTCAAAATGTTGATTCTTTTTAGTTAATTTTGTAAGCGGTTTGGCGATTTCGGCGAATTTTGGAACATGTCTTCTGTAATAACTGCATAAACCTACAAAACCACGGATCTCTTTTTCATTTTTAGGTCGAGGAAACTCTTTGATTGCTTCAATTTTCTTAGGACATGGCTTGATTCCATCCCTGTTGACTATGTGACCTAGAAAACTTATTTCTGGCTTAGCAATTTGACATTTTTTCAATTGAACACTCAAATTGACTTCTCTAAATCTATCCAATACTTCGGCAATATCTTCAGTGTGCTGATCTATTGTAGGGCTAAATATTAAAATATCATCCATGTACGGTAAGCATGCTTTTCCTTTCAATCCTAACAAGGTAGAATCTACAAGTCTTTGAAACACTGCTGGTGAATTGATAAGTCCCATTGGCATTCTTGTATATTCATAATGTCCATCAGGAGTACTGAAAGCAGTTTTTTCTTGACTCTCAGGGTGCATTTTGATTTGGAAGAATCCAGAATTCATATCAAGTGCTGTGAAATATTTGCTACCTCCTAATGAATCTAATGTCTCGTGGATATCAGGTAAAGGCCATACTTCTGGAACTGTAATTTTGTTAATTTCTCTAAAATCAATACACATTCTGTATGTAATAACACCATCAGGACCTGGTTTTTTCGGAACAATAACAACTGGTGCTGACCAAGGTGATGAACTGGTCACAATGATTCCTTTGTCTAGCTGTTCCTGAATAAGTTTCTTCAAAACATCTCTCTGTGAATGTGGTACCCTGTACGGTCTTTTATTAATAGGGGGGTGATCACCAGTATTAATTTTGTGTTCTACTGTTGATGTGCAGCCTAAATTCTCAATTCCTTCAAGACTAAAAATGTCAATATATTTGCAAAGTATATTTCTCATCTTAATTCTCTCTTCATTATCCAAATGACTCAACTTTCCTTCTAATTTAGCTGCAAACTCCTCTGTTCTGTTTCTAGTTAGCTTCACTTCTTTATAGTTAGCATCGTGTTCATCATTGCTTGATTGAGACTCTTCAACATTACAAATTAATGTGTTCTTATATAATGTTAAATCTTCATTGGTTACATTTGTTACTTTAGTCAAACACATACCATTCATTACTTTAGAAAGACTTCGGGCTATTAAAATTCCATGAACTTTGACTGTTACAGGCTCTGTTATTATTACTTTGTTTTCTAATTCATTTTTCAATTCTTTATTGTTTTTTCCCAATTTGATTTGTACTATTCTCTCCGACCTAGCAGGTATTGTGAGATTGGTTCTACAATACGCATTAACATGAACTGTCGATTCTGAGGGTAATTTTGAAGTTATCGGTTTTGATTGGATATAATTTTCTTCTATCTTTGAATTTGTAAAATCTGTTTGAGTACTTCCTTCACTTTTCATACTTATAGTTTTTGATTGAGTATTTTCTTCTTCAACCTTCATATAGCCACTCTTTTTGTAATCTTCATTGGAACTGTTTCTTTCATAAAGTCGCGCAACTTGCCTTCCCTCCATAAATAATATACTACGATCAAGGTCTATGACTGACTTTTTAATTTTGAGAACATCATATCCCAGTATTGCAATATAGGTGTCTGGTAAGTCAACTACTATTAAGTCGCATTTTACCTCCATCCCATTCAGTTTTATAACTTGCCTCACTGTCCCATGCACTCGCATAAGGGCTCCAGCGATGCCTCTAATTAGGATGTTGCTTGGAGTGATTGTGCCAGTTACGATTTGTCTTGTGATAAGGGATACTTGTGCTCCCGTATCAACTACAATCTTTCCTTCCACTCCTCCAATACTACCATCCACAACTAGTTCTTCGGCACTATTTTGGCATAATGTAGTTACAATTTTGGGCTTACTTCGTCTCGCCTGTCCAGACCTATTACAAAACTGATCTGAATTTACTAATGTTTGGGGTTCCCAACGGCGGTCTTGAGCTCCCCGTTGTCGTTTAACAACTTCTCTTGATCTTTTCGGTTGTCATTTATCTTTTTCCCACTTCCCCAACAATTGTGTGCAAGATGTCCTCGCTTGTTGCAATTGTTACAAATTTTATCTGCGGAATATTGTTTCATTCTACATTCAGTTTCTAGATGACCCTTTTTCTTACAAAAGTTACAAACTCTAATGCCCACTTGTTGGGTGTCAGTGTGTACAACTCTCTTCCTACAATGTCTAGCGATGTGTCCAATCTTCCCACAGTTATAACAATTTTTTTGAGTTATTGTGCTAAATACTTTTCTAGATGGCTCCTGTTCATTTTGGAAGGGTTTTCTATCTAGGTTGGAAATCGCTATGGCTGTTGTTACTGCTTCTTTAAAGGATGTTGGGAATTTGATTCGAGTTTGTTTCCCTATTTCGCCAAGTAATCCTCTTAGGAATGACTCCATGGCTCTCCTATCAGCTTCTTCCCTTAGTATTTTATTAGCTTCATCACTTGCTGTTACTCTAATCGTCTTCCTACTAATGTTCATGACTCGGTCTGCATATTTTTCAATTGACTCTCCTTTATTTTGTTGGATTGATGCCAATTGCTCATAGTAATAGCGACTTGGTAGGCTATCACCAAAACGCTCAACCAAAGCTGCTCTAATTTCAGCTGCAGATTTTGCATTCCTACACCTATCATCTGACTTGAAAAACAATAATGCACTTCCGGTAAGTTTTAATCTGATAATTTGTGTCTTTTGAAATTCTGACCAGCCACACAAGTGAGAGATTCCATCAACAGTGTCAAGAAAAGAATGGATTTGATCTGACTGCTCTCCATCGAATGTTGGAATACTGCTAACTAGATCGAAATTTGGTTTGACATTTTGCTCAGGGGGTGTAACAAGTTCTACATCTACTAAATTTGTATCTGTTCTATTTAGGTCTCTGTTAACAGTTTCGTTTAGTGTGATACTAAGTTGATTTAATCTAGCTGATAGCGCTTCAAAAGCAGCTTGAACTTCTACTTCCTGCCCTTCAAAATTAACTCTCTCAGCCATTTTAAATTTTTATAATTAACCTTTCATTTGCATAAATAAATAACTCTCATAAAACAATAAATTTAATCTATCAGCTTTGTGTGACCTAGATAATTTCCTGAAATCTTTTCATCTTAAATTATTTTATAATAAACAATATTGATATCTGACCTGATCGATTCAGCATAAATGAACATTAATAATTTGATATGAGCTCTAAATAAACGAATGTAGACCTATCATAAAATGAATTCATCGGGAAGTCTATCTCCAACATAAACGCCACATAAATATTCGATAAATATATAAATAATAACAATAATATTTTCAATATAGAAAGAGCTGTATAAATTGCTCACCAAATTTAATTGATGTCTTCATCTCCATTGTAGAATGCCGCAAACGTTGCCCCAGTAGTAGATCCATGTTATTACAGTTGTCATCCGCCGAACAGCTGGTAGAATGACAGCACCAGTCTCTATGGAGTCGTGTAGCCTGAAGAGCGATGAACCTGGTGACGTATTCGCCAACACCCAAAAGTTGGAGGAAGCCCACGTCACACCTCTGCCAATCCCCACCTCAACGTTTCGCTGGTTCGCTGCCCGCGTTCTGCTGACTCATGACAGTGCTCTCCAGTAGAGCTGCCACCACCAGGTTTTTTGGGTCCTGGGCCCTGCTACTTTTATAGGATAATATTATTAAATAAATACGCAAATTCACCAAAACAATCTCACTCTATTGAAAAAATCCCATAACAAACATCTATACTCTCTCTCTCTAAACATAATCACTCCTCAATCACATTACTAAAAACTACATCTCACTATCTCAAGCACAACCTTCCTCTAGCGCGTCTCGGAACGTTCTCCCTCTAGTTTCGCCTCTACGCGGTCATCACTCTCTCAGCTCACCAGTTCAAAAGTCCAATTTGGTGGCCTGAGTGATGACTCCGCTATTCTAATAATTAATATCCTATGAGAGCGGGGTGTTTGAATTGTTACATCACCCCTCCGCATGAAAAAGATGTGGCATATACAATTACTGGCACATCTTTAAACTAAGTTGAAATCAAATAAAATTTAAATCTTGACAATATCGTTAAATATAGTTGATACATTTCCATATTCATTACATTTTAAAAATTTATATAATAAAATTCAAGGAGAGAGAGTATCATACTTATACATTTGAATGATGAATCTAGTCTAATTTTACAAACAATAAATTATTGGCACAGAGCAAAGCAGAGTCCATCTTAACACATTAGGCTACCATAAAGTTCTCCCACATAAAGTTTTAAATTTCTAATCATTATAGTCCCCACCACACATTGGTCACTTTTGAACACCCAGCGATTTTGAAACTGTTGAGTTGACTCTTAGGCAGTGTCGTTGCCGAATGTTGTCTCCTGCATTATCTTCTCGAGGTGACCGCCTCCTTCAACTCGGATGGTGGTGTGCCTGTGGCTCTGTTGCTCTGGCCTCTCTGTCCGTTCGCAAAAGGCACTCCTGCGAGACAACACAAAACTACGACCAGTATCAAGCTTATACTTATTATACATATTATTAAATACAGCAATAAATTGTCAATTTTCTATTACACTAAACATAAATTATTCTCATGTTTCAATATATTAGATTTTCCTAAGTCAATGCTGATGACTTTATTGAATAAAGTAGGCTTCTTCATACTTATAATATCTTACTTTCAAAACTATTTTCATCTCCTAAATTAATTTTAATATATAATAATAGCATAAGGTATAAATATACTACAAGTTTTCATAGTTCCTTTGGTGTGAATTAAAGCAAGACATGAAAATTCTTCAATAATAGAATATTATGCATTTCGTTTTCATTCACAAAATTAGTGAATCAAAGTTTCATTATTGGTTTTCCCATGGACATGTTTAGTTTTTTATTATTAGTTTCAATCACACAAATCATTCTTCCACAATCATCAACATTCACTGGCCATCACTTTCACACTCCATACTTACTCAACATACTAATCATTCACACCTTGTTTTAGTTCTTTATTTTTGTTCCTGTCTCAAGTAAACTTGCTTTAATTCTTTCTCACCAACATTTAAAGTTATCATCTTGAAGTAATACAAAATAAATATCCATAATAAAAATAAACTTCGACATATATAAACTTCCTACTGAATATTATAATTGAATAAATAAATGAATAATCTATCGTATGGGGTCATTCTTTTACATTTAATATACAATATATATTTATATCTCAATAATCATGGACATAATCAATACACTACATAATCGTTATATCTTCTTGGTTTTTTCCTTTTTCTCTTGTGTTTCGAGTTTGCATCGTTATCTGATTCATTTTCATCATATGCTTCCTCTTCTCTTACTTCGTCATTGTTATCGTCGTCGTCTTCATCTTGCTCTTCTTCGTTTTCCTCATTGACTTCTATTTGTTCTTCATCTTCCTCCTCTTCTTCTTCTGGCTCGTTTCCTTCTCTAACTTCATTTGCAGCTTGCTCATAGTACAACGCTGGTTTTATTCTGTTTACATGTACAACTACGTTCTTTCCTCTTACTCTCAATACTACATTCAGTTTCGATTTAATTTCTACAATTCGATACGGTCCTCTCCATAGCTTTGACAATTTCTTCACTCTCTTTCTTTTAATTTGTGGTACATAAAGATAAACTTTTTGTCCTACACGATATTCACTTGTTTTAGACTTTTTGTCGTACTGCTTCTTCTGCGTTTTCCTTGCCTTCTCTTGGCACTCAACTGACATTTCTTTTATAGTTTGTAGTCTACTTCTAAGATCTTCTATATAATTCGAATAAATCTCTGTATCTTCAGTTAATGTGAGATCAGCTTCAAGCGGTGTTCTCATTTTCTTTCCGAATACCATCTCATAAGGTGTGTATCCAATTGATTCGTGCTCTTGCGAATTGTATGCCATATTCACCATGGGAAGCAACTCATCCCAGTCATCTTGATTTTTGTTGACATAATGACTCAACATTTTTGGTATAGTTCTGTGAACTCTTTCCGTTCTACCATTACTCATTGGGTGATAAGCTGTTGTTTGTAATTTTCTTATTCCTAGAAGTTTGCACATCGATTTCATCAGATCAGACGTGAAATTAGTTCCTTGATCAGTAATTAATTCCATTGGTACGCCGATTCTTGTTATCACTCTCTGTATTAGTGCTTGTGCAATAGTCTCAGCAGTTTGATCCGGTAGGGCGATAAAATCCCCATATCTAGTAAAATGATCAATTACTGTTAGGATGTATCTGTTTCTTGACTTTGATAACGGAAGTGGACCTAGAATATCACATGACAGTCTGTATCCAAACTCGGTCACTTCTTTAAATTCTCCTAAGGGTGCTTTCGATTTTCCGTAATCTGTTCTTTTACTACATTCTTCACACGCTCTTATAAAATTAGTTACATCATTCTTCATTTTAGGCCAATAAAACTTTTCTTGAATTCTTACAATTGTTTTCTTAATGCCCCCATGACCGGCAGAAGGAAGATCATGGTGGAGACGAATAACTTTCTCTCGAAGGCTTCTTGGTATAACAATCAACTTCTTATCATGTTTCTTGAAGTGAATGATCCCTTCTGGACTCAATTTGAAACTAGGATACTCTCGAAGGCGCTGACACTCTTCGTCTGCTCTCTGCTTCTCTCTTATGATTTCCAAGTCTAACAGTGGAAGATTCTCAACTGTATTCTTGTATATAACTCTGCTTAAGCAGTCTGCATTTGAGTGTTTAACACCAGGCTTGTGAATTACTTTATAATCGTACTCAGCTAACTTCAAAGCCCATCTGGTTAGTCTACTTGATGGATCTTTCAGTGATAAAAGCCACTTGATAGCACTATGATCAGTATATAAAGTGAATGATCGACCATAGAGGTAACATCTAAAATATTTAACAGCCCACACAACTGCTAATAGCTCTCGCTCTGTTACACTGTAATTTTGTTCAGCTGAATTGAGTTGTCTAGATGCATATGCAATAACATGTTCAACTCCATTGATTTCCTGAGCTAAAATTGATCCAATTGCGAAATTACTGGCATCTGTGCTAAGAATAAATGCTTTTGAGAAATCTGGATAAATAAGTAGCGGTTCTGTGATTAGTTTTTCTTTCAACTTTTGAAAAGCGGTTTCACATTCTTCATTCCAGTCAAAATGTTGATTCTTTTTAGTTAATTTTGTAAGCGGTTTGGCGATTTCGGCGAATTTTGGAACATGTCTTCTGTAATAACTGCATAAACCTACAAAACCACGGATTTCTTTTTCATTTTTAGGTCGAGGAAACTCTTTGATTGCTTCAATTTTCTTAGGACATGGCTTGATTCCATCCCTGTTGACTATGTGACCTAGAAAACTTATTTCTGGCTTAGCAATTTGACATTTTTTCAATTGAACACTCAAATTGACTTCTCTAAATCTATCCAATACTTCGGCAATATCTTCAGTGTGCTGATCTATTGTAGGGCTAAATATTAAAATATCATCCATGTACGGTAAGCATGCTTTTCCTTTCAATCCTAACAAGGTAGAATCTACAAGTCTTTGAAACACTGCTGGTGAATTGATAAGTCCCATTGGCATTCTTGTATATTCATAATGTCCATCAGGAGTACTGAAAGCAGTTTTTTCTTGACTCTCAGGGTGCATTTTGATTTGGAAGAATCCAGAATTCATATCAAGTGCTGTGAAATATTTGCTACCTCCTAATGAATCTAATGTCTCGTGGATATCAGGTAAAGGCCATACTTCTGGAACTGTAATTTTGTTAATTTCTCTAAAATCAATACACATTCTGTATGTAATAACACCATCAGGACCTGGTTTTTTCGGAACAATAACAACTGGTGCTGACCAAGGTGATGAACTGGTCACAATGATTCCTTTGTCTAGCTGTTCCTGAATAAGTTTCTTCAAAACATCTCTCTGTGAATGTGGTACCCTGTACGGTCTTTTATTAATAGGGGGGTGATCACCAGTATTAATTTTGTGTTCTACTGTTGATGTGCAGCCTAAATTCTCAATTCCTTCAAGACTAAAAATGTCAATATATTTGCAAAGTATATTTCTCATCTTAATTCTCTCTTCATTATCCAAATGACTCAACTTTCCTTCTAATTTAGCTGCAAACTCCTCTGTTCTGTTTCTAGTTAGCTTCACTTCTTTATAGTTAGCATCGTGTTCATCATTGCTTGATTGAGACTCTTCAACATTACAAATTAATGTGTTCTTATATAATGTTAAATCTTCATTGGTTACATTTGTTACTTTAGTCCAACACATACCATTCATTACTTTAGAAAGACTTCGGGCTATTAAAATTCCATGAACTTTGACTGTTACAGGCTCTGTTATTATTACTTTGTTTTCTAATTCATTTTTCAATTCTTTATTGTTTTTTCCCAATTTGATTTGTACTATTCTCTCCGACCTAGCAGGTATTGTGAGATTGGTTCTACAATACGCATTAACATGAACTGTCGATTCTGAGGGTAATTTTGAAGTTATCGGTTTTGATTGGATATAATTTTCTTCTATCTTTGAATTTGTAAAATCTGTTTGAGTACTTCCTTCACTTTTCATACTTATAGTTTTTGATTGAGTATTTTCTTCTTCAACCTTCATATAGCCACTCTTTTTGTAATCTTCATTGGAACTGTTTCTTTCATAAAGTCGCGCAACTTGCCTTCCCTCCATAAATAATATACTACGATCAAGGTCTATGACTGACTTTTTAATTTTGAGAACATCATATCCCAGTATTGCAATATAGGTGTCTGGTAAGTCAACTACTATTAAGTCGCATTTTACCTCCATCCCATTCAGTTTTATAACTTGCCTCACTGTCCCATGCACTCGCATAAGGGCTCCAGCGATGCCTCTAATTAGGATGTTGCTTGGAGTGATTGTGCCAGTTACGATTTGTCTTGTGATAAGGGATACTTGTGCTCCCGTATCAACTACAATCTTTCCTTCCACTCCTCCAATACTACCATCCACAACTAGTTCTTCGGCACTATTTTGGCATAATGTAGTTACAATTTTGGGCTTACTTCGTCTCGCCTGTCCAGACCTATTACAAAACTGATCTGAATTTACTAATGTTTGGGGTTCCCAACGGCGGTCTTGAGCTCCCCGTTGTCGTTTAACAACTTCTCTTGATCTTTTCGGTTGTCATTTATCTTTTTCCCACTTCCCCAACAATTGTGTGCAAGATGTCCTCGCTTGTTGCAATTGTTACAAATTTTATCTGCGGAATATTGTTTCATTCTACATTCAGTTTCTAGATGACCCTTTTTCTTACAAAAGTTACAAACTCTAATGCCCACTTGTTGGGTGTCAGTGTGTACAACTCTCTTCCTACAATGTCTAGCGATGTGTCCAATCTTCCCACAGTTATAACAATTTTTTTGAGTTATTGTGCTAAATACTTTTCTAGATGGCTCCTGTTCATTTTGGAAGGGTTTTCTATCTAGGTTGGAAATCGCTATGGCTGTTGTTACTGCTTCTTTAAAGGATGTTGGGAATTTGATTCGAGTTTGTTTCCCTATTTCGCCAAGTAATCCTCTTAGGAATGACTCCATGGCTCTCCTATCAGCTTCTTCCCTTAGTATTTTATTAGCTTCATCACTTGCTGTTACTCTAATCGTCTTCCTACTAATGTTCATGACTCGGTCTGCATATTTTTCAATTGACTCTCCTTTATTTTGTTGGATTGATGCCAATTGCTCATAGTAATAGCGACTTGGTAGGCTATCACCAAAACGCTCAACCAAAGCTGCTCTAATTTCAGCTGCAGATTTTGCATTCCTACACCTATCATCTGACTTGAAAAACAATAATGCACTTCCGGTAAGTTTTAATCTGATAATTTGTGTCTTTTGAAATTCTGACCAGCCACACAAGTGAGAGATTCCATCAACAGTGTCAAGAAAAGAATGGATTTGATCTGACTGCTCTCCATCGAATGTTGGAATACTGCTAACTAGATCGAAATTTGGTTTGACATTTTGCTCAGGGGGTGTAACAAGTTCTACATCTACTAAATTTGTATCTGTTCTATTTAGGTCTCTGTTAACAGTTTCGTTTAGTGTGATACTAAGTTGATTTAATCTAGCTGATAGCGCTTCAAAAGCAGCTTGAACTTCTACTTCCTGCCCTTCAAAATTAACTCTCTCAGCCATTTTAAATTTTTATAATTAACCTTTCATTTGCATAAATAAATAACTCTCATAAAACAATAAATTTAATCTATCAGCTTTGTGTGACCTAGATAATTTCCTGAAATCTTTTCATCTTAAATTATTTTATAATAAACAATATTGATATCTGACCTGATCGATTCAGCATAAATGAACATTAATAATTTGATATGAGCTCTAAATAAACGAATGTAGACCTATCATAAAATGAATTCATCGGGAAGTCTATCTCCAACATAAACGCCACATAAATATTCGATAAATATATAAATAATAACAATAATATTTTCAATATAGAAAGAGCTGTATAAATTGCTCACCAAATTTAATTGATGTCTTCATCTCCATTGTAGAATGCCGCAAACGTTGCCCCAGTAGTAGATCCATGTTATTACAGTTGTCATCCGCCGAACAGCTGGTAGAATGACAGCGACAGTCTCTATGGAGTCGTGTAGCCTGAAGAGCGATGAACCTGGTGACGTATTCGCCAACACCCAAAAGTTGGAGGAAGCCCACGTCACACCTCTGCCAATCCCCACCTCAACGTTTCGCTGGTTCGCTGCCCGCGTTCTGCTGACTCAGGACACTTCCGCTTTCCAGAGTTCAACAATCGCGCTCGGTTTCATATTTCATCCGAATAATTTTCGAACTCACTGTTCAACAGTCTTTAAAATTGAATTTAATAATTTTTTTAGCTGCATCATTTTTGAGACGTCAACGTTATTTAGAAAATATTACTGCACGGATTTGATATATTGAACTATGAATTGAAGAAATTTCACCTTTTGTCCGAATTCATGTAGAAATAAATTTATACTGATCATTATTTGGTAGTTAATAAAGTTCTCTTCATCTTCACAAACTAACGAAATACATAATACACATAATCAAGAGTTCAACACAATCACGTACACACATTCAAAAACGAATTAAAATTTAGTAACACTTAACAATGAACTTTGAAACTATCACGGCACCAATTATATTATCTTTCGGAGACAATTTTTACTGTTCTTTCACGGTTGAAATACTTTTAAAAAGTTTTCAGAGTTCGGATCCCACCGCCAAGTCACCACTTGTGGCGTGCGTGGCGAGCATGACAGTGCTCTCCAGTAGAGCTGCCACCACCAGGTTTTTTGGGTCCTGGGCCCTGCTACTTTTATAGGATAATATTATTAAATAAATACGCAAATTCACCAAAACAATCTCACTCTATTGAAAAAATCCCATAACAAACATCTATACTCTCTCTCTCTAAACATATCCACTCCTCAATCACATTACTAAAAACTACATCTCACTATCTCAAGCACAACCTTCCTCTAGCGCGTCTCGGAACGTTCTCCCTCTAGTTTCGCCTCTACGCGGTCATCACTCTCTCAGCTCACCAGTTCAAAAGTCCAATTTGGTGGCCTGAGTGATGACTCCGCTATTCTAATAATTAATATCCTATGAGAGCGGGGTGTTTGAATTGTTACACGGTGCTCATTACCGTCCGCTGTCCGAGCTGTGATCATTGCACTTGTCCTCTTTGAAGACAGGTGTGATGTCCTCTTCTCAACAGGGACAGGGAGCTGAACATATATGAATGTAGATGTCATAATCTTCAGTCTCCTAAGATCGGCGCACCAATTGTTCAGGCGATGCGAAGGGAGTGATGATCCGGAGAAACTTTTTCTCAGGATCAACATTCTTCCAACAAAACACCTGCATGACATACCGGCACATATACCATAGGTGATATGGCTGTGGAAGAGACCGTGGTATGCGGTAACAATGAATTTCTCTTTTAATTCTTCAAAGTTATTTACATCAAAACGGATGAAAATCCACCAATCACAATGAGCAAAATTTGAATTAAAATTGTTTTCAAAACAAAATCTTTTGATTTTGATCCTGTTTGTGATTTCATTTCTCTCAAGATACTCGGTCAAGTTTACTAAGAAATGCATTGGATTATTTTTGTCAATTTGCATTTGGAATTCAAACCTATCGAAATTACTATTGTTACCAGTATGATTACACATCGGTTTTGTTGACATGTTAATTTTATTTATGTTTTTCTAACCTCAGTTATAGCAGCTGTATTTTCTTGTCAATCTATTTTCAAAAGGATAATACCTTGATTTCCCTGTCTACTTTTTCGTTTAATTCTACAACCTCTTTTTCAACATGCTTAATACTTTCATTATTTTCTACATTGATAGCATTTTGTGTCATATTTTGTTGCTCAACTATGATCTTATTTTTATTTACTCTCATTAACTTCATCAACCCTATCAGAAACTTGAATGATTTTGTTCTGCATTGATTTTTCTACATCTAACATTGATATTTCAAGATCATTGGTTTCTGCTGTAGATGACCTATTTCTTTGTGATTTTTACTTAATGTATCATTTATCTCTTTAATTTTCTGCTTTGTATTACCTGCTCTAGTCTTATGCTAGCAAATTCTTGCTTCATATCATCAAACCTAGCACTTTGATCTTGTTTCAAATTATCAATCTTAGCATTTTGCTTATCAAACCTAGCATTTAGCTAATCAAATCTAGCATTTTGTCTATCAAACTTTTGTGTTAGAACGCTGTAAGATTTAGATCATTTTTAGCTCCTACCATACTTGTTTCATTCGATATTTCTACTACTTCCTCATGAATTGTTACATTTGAAACGTTTTCACTTACAGCTACACTATCGTTTGAGTCATTGTTTAAGTTAGGTCTAAATCTTGAGATTCTTCATCTAAGTATTGAATGTTTTCACTGAATAAAACTTCATTATTTTTATTGTTCTCCATCTTGCTACTGCATAAAAATATTTACTCATTAGAACCTGAACTTTCTCGAACCGATTTCCCACTCAGCAGCATCTCCCATTCACAATCCATCAAGATATCTATCCTACCAATAATTTTTCATAACCAGGGATATATTTTGTAGTTTTGGTCTCACACCAGGGCGTACCATTTGCCATGCTACCAATTTCTCCTAAATAGGTTGGATAGCATTTCTCCCTATTAACCTAAAGAAAATTATCGGCTCCAAAATGGTAGATTCTTGATAAATTATGAATGGATCTATTGCTTATGAATAAGAAATCCAGTTTTCAGAGCAAATCAACTTATAATCTCATAAGAATTTTGGCAATATACAACACAAATCCACAAAACAATACCTTACACACTTAAACATCTAGCATCATTACAAGCTAAAATACTTATCCATTTATATAGTTAAAACAATGGCTATAGGCTTGTAGACACACAAATCAAATTATACAAACTTAGAACACCATAAAACTGTTCAAATTTCGAATTAAAACATTATAAATTTCAATTAAACAGAAAAATATTCAGAGAGCACAAAACACTTTCAACTGCCAGCCACCATTTTCTAGAGAGAAGCTAACAAGTACAGAGCAAAGCCACACCTCAAACCAGTGACGACATTATGAACACGTCATTGATATTAAATTCCAAAAAATTATAAATTACAAGTTTAGAATTTACATTTTACATTTGTTCTCAATAAAACTTTATTTCGAAACTGTTATTCTAAATTTATATATCCTCTATATTTATAATGATCTCTTAATTCTGTTAACTCTGTTTTGGTGATACCATGGAATGTGCAACACAATTATTTACGATAAATTCTCAGTTAAAAGTTGTCCGCATATCGATTACTCTGATATTTACTATCAAGTTTTATAGATCTCGAATTGAAGATTCGATTTTAATCAAGAAAAATTGTAATATTACAAAAGTTAGGGTAGAGAATTTACTTCACATTATATTGTGGTTATTCAAAAGTTTTATAAGATTTATAGTTTTTTTAATGTAAAAATAAAGAATTGAAAAGGTTATTTATTCAGAATAATTAAGGTAATCCTTCTCCATCTTTTCACGATAAAATAATGTAATAATGTATTTCAAAAACGTTATTTCATGTGGATTTTTGGAAATTTTCATGCAAAAGAAATGACCAAATGTGGGACAAGAAATGTAGAAAAAACCGTTCTATTCATGTTCTTTTCTGAGAGTTCAGTATACATGTTCAGTATAACGTGAAAATGTAGAAACAAAAAAAAAACGTTATTTTCGAATTTCAGTTTCACGTACTTTTCACGTGAAAAGTTGGAACATTTCCACTTTTTTCACCTGAAAAAAATGGGATTTTCTCGACTTTTCCACCAGAATATGACGTTATAATGTAAAACTGTGAGGACATAATTTTCACGTGAAAAAAACGTTCTTGTGTTATCTTGGACTTTCCTTTCACGAGAGGGAGAGTCATGCATATTTAAATACATTTTTAGGTTATTAAATAAATTTGCTAGCAGATTAATTCAGGAAATAAAATTCTTATTTTCTAATTTGTAAAGATTGTATACTTTGAACTGTTACTCGTTCTAGAGATGTTCAAACACCGGATCCTGAAGGAAAATCTGAATGCTTCAAAAATTGAGATTGAATTGAGGTGCAGTAACATAACCCAGTATGTAGCTAAAAATCTGGTGTGGCGCACTCACACAACTTTCTTTGACGTTATGAAAATTGATCAACTGGCGCTAGTGTTCCCGCGCATATCAAATCTACTATTCTAAGATCTGAGACAGCTGGTGACAGGACAATAGCGCTCCAGACACACGGAGTCTGCTATCTCTTCATAGTGAATGATTTAATAGAATCAACAGTTGCCAACAGTTTGCAATTAAATAATCTTATTTTCTCGCATTTCGAGCTTATTTTCAATCTTAGGTGAAAATGTTACTGAACATAAATTGTAGAAATATTCATGCTGAATCTTTTCCACGAATTTTTTTTTATTTAAATTGTATCTGAAGCCTGATAATTTAGAATCTAAAATCAAACTTTGCATAGATGGGGCGGTGCTCCTGAAATTTTCACAGATATGGGACTTGTGGCAGTCAATAGAGCTTATCAATGACTTTTTTAGGTGTGAATTTGATCAAAATCGTTGGAGTCGTTTTCGAGAAAATCGCGAAAAACCCTGTTTTTTACGCCATTTTAGCCGCCATCTTGAATTGCATTTGATCGAAATTGTTCGTGTCGGATCCTTATAGTGTAAGGACCTTAAGTTTCAAATTTCAAGTCATTCCGTTAATTGGGAGATGAGATATCGTGTACACAGACACACATACACTCATACACACACACACACACACACACACACACACACACACACACACACACACACCACACACACACACACATACAGACCAATACCCAAAAACCATTTTTTTGGACTCAGGGGACCTTGAAATTTAGAAATTTAGAAATTGGGGCACCTTAATTTTTCTTGGAAAGCAATACTTTCCTTACCTATGGTAATAGGGCAGAGGAAAGTAAAAAATTGCTACTTTAAACAGGAAGAGATTAAATTATTCTGGAGCACCACAATAAGGACCTTTTTCAATAGATAAATGACATGCATATGAGTTGTTTTAATAAACAACTTCTCACATTATTTATGTCTTAACAATTTGCATCCCTTAATTTCTCATCAATATGTCAATAGACATCTATTCACTGAATCCAATTCACTTATATTAATTATAGATAATTAAACAGGTATACTCTCTTGTCTGATGCCAGTTGCAGCTGGGTTAAAATATTATAATCCTTGCGAATGTTATCTTCATCCTGAGCTGCTCTCCTAGATTTAAAAGAGGATTTTTTCTATAAAGGAGACAGGCTGCTTATAGATGGCTATTGATCTGTATTGATATCAATACAGCT